>NC_049912.1:18664730-18964730 GCF_001411555.2 Juglans regia
AAACCAGATCCAAATTGGGGGGCTTTGGGTTTCGTCGTCTGGGTGAGGGAGAAGGGGAGGGGCCTGCACGGAGAAGGGAGAGTGAGGGTGGGGGTGCTGCGTAGAGAAGGGAGAGTGGGTGGGGGTTTTGTTTGGGTGAGGGAGAAAGGGAGGGGCTGCGCAGAGAAGAGAGAGTGAGGGCCTTGGTGGTCTTCGTCTGGGTAGGGGTGCTGTGCAGAGAAGGGAGTGGGTGAGTGAGGATTGAGGGCTTCGGTGGTCTTTGTCTAGGAGGGGCTGTGCAGAGAAGGGAGAGTAAGGGTGGGGGTGCTACGCAGAGAATGGAGAGTGGGTGGAGTTCGGTCTTCTTTTGGGTGAGTGAAGATTGTGGGCTTGGTGGTGATCTTTGTTGGGAGTAGGGCTGTAATCGAGTCGAGTCGAGCCGAGCCGATCTTTGACTTGCCGAGCTCGACTCAAAATATTCGAGTTCGAGTCTAAGCTTGAGATTTTTTTTTTTATTCTTTATTTAAGCTTGACTCGATAAGCTAAATTCTCAACTTGAGCTCGTCTCACAAATGAGTTCAAGTCGAGCCGAGCTCGAGCTTGAATTGTTTATTTTTTAATTTTTTGAATAAGATTTAATAATTAATAAATTAAACAAAGAAAAAATAAAATATATAATATTGAATTTATACAACTAACAAGTAGAACCTCTATTAAATTATAAAATTTAAAAAAATTTATAAATAATTAATATCTAACTAGTTGATATTTATCCAAAATAACAATATATTATATGCCTACATACATTATTAATACATACACTTAATATGATAGTATATATCTATTTCATATATGGTTCTCACATACTCGTATATGAAATTATTAAATTTTATTGACTAATTATTATACAAATTGTAAAATATACCTGTGAAGTATATTCATTATATAGATATAAGTAATTAGACTACATATTATATATTTAATTATAAAAGTGGTATGTTTATATTATTAGCTAATACACACATAATATATATAAGATGTATGTATATATTTATCAATATATGAATGAGTTTTAATCGAGTCGAGCTAACGAGTCGACTCGAGCATAAACGAGTGGGCTTTAACAAGCCTTAGCTGAGTCGAGTCGAGTTTTGTCGGGTATATGTCGTTTACAAATCGAGCGAGTATTTGCTTTCACGAACAAGTTTTTTTTTTTTTACAAGTCGAGTTTGATTTGAGTTTAATCGAGCGAGTACTGAGCGGGCTATCGAATAGATTGTTTCATTTACAACCCTACTTGAGAGGGGCTGTGCAAAGAAGGGAAAGTGAGGGCTTCGGTAGTCTTCGTTTGGGAGGGGCTGCATAGAGAAGGGAGTGAGGGAGAAAGGAAGATTGTGACGTGGCGACGAACCGGATTGATAAGTAGGCATGTGTGTGGTGTGTGATAGGCAGACTAGAGGTTGAGTAGAATTTTTTATTTTTTTATTTAAGGGACAACTCTTTGAGTTGTATAGAGATGACTTAACAACTTATTAAATAACCAAACAAATATACATATTTTGAGTTTAAAAGTTATTAAATCATCATTTTTTTAAAATCTTATTGTCATTCTTGTTTGCTATCCGAAGAAAAATAAAGAAAAATAATATTGTACATTGCCCAAACATTCTTGTTTGCTAATTTCTTTTTTGTTTTACTGTTTCTGCCTCCGAGCACGGTAATTACTATTATAAATTTTTTAAAAATATTATTTGTAGTTATAGTTTTTATTTACATAATAATATGTGTTGATGTATCATTTATTAATATATTAGAAATTATAAAATTTAAAATTTAAATTTTTAAAGAAAACTAATAAAATAAAATTGTAAACAATATCATAAGTACAGCCTTGCAGATGAGATGAGTTGAGATTAAAATTAAAAATTGAATAAAATATTATTAAAATATATTTTTTAATACTATTTTTATTTTGAGATTTGAAAAAATTAAATTATTTTTTTTATTTTATATAAAAATTTTAAAAAATTATAACAATTAGATAAAATAAAATGAGATAAATTGAGAACTTACCACCCCTATACAGATAACACAATACTCTTCTTGTTTAGATTGAATATATTTTTAAATTTGAAAAAATACATTCTTCTTTGCTTAAAAAAAAAAAGAAAAAAAAAGGTAATTCTTGCCAGGGTGTCAACTGTTCCCTCGGGTGATCAAACGGAGAAAATCTGTAAGTTTAGCCGCGTCATCACCAAGAGCGATTCTCTCTCTCTCTCTCTCTCTGCATTCTTAAAATTTTAAAAATACAGTTAGCATTTTGCCCCAAAGTTGTCTCTCTCTCTCTCAATCGTTTCGATTTCTTCTTCTTTTTTATTTCATGTGAAAACTAGCAGCTGGATTGTTTTCCATTGGGGGGTTTTTTCTTTTCTTTTTTTCCCCCCCCCCCTCCCAAAAACTCCATCGACCTCTATTCGGAAGCAAAAACCAGTAGAAGGTTATTGATGTCATAAAGTTTATTATTATTATTCAAATCCGTGGAGTAAGGAGGATTTTGGTCGGGATCGGTTCGCCGAAAAGTTTGTGGAGGTGGTGGGGTTAGTCTCCGGCGACAATGGCGAGCGACTTGCCGATGGGCTCTCAGCTGGAGCAGATCCACGGTGAAATCCGCGATAATTTCCGAGCCCTTGCGTATGTTCCCCATTAATCTCTCTCTATCTCTCTCTCTATGATATGCGTGATTATTGTGTTATGGTTGTGAATATTGCTCTTTGGCTTTAATTGGAAGCTAGGTTTCGATGAGTCCATTGTTTGAAAATACGAGGTTCAAAGAATAGGGGTGGGAACCAATTACTCTCCACGAACACTCAGCTAAATGAAAGAGAGCATCTGGCTTTGTGACCAGAGCAATGCTTCCATTATTCGATACCTTTAGTGCTAGATGGTGATTCGTGGCTACTGACTATGCATATTAGCTTTTAACAAAAGACTATGCCTATTCCCGAAAAGGGTTACTTCATTGCCATGCCAAAAAGATTCTTGCTTGGTGCTAAGTAATATTGTGCTCTCTTAGCTGCCAATGTTTCTTGGTTGGAGTGTTGAATACTTTTTTCGTGCACAGTTGATATATTATTATCGTGGATGCCTTTGGTTTATGTCATTGACAAAGGTAGCTAACTTTGGTTGTCTCACCTAATTGTGTTATTCTCCAAGGAGAGCACGTACCTGTGCTTAAATCTCTCAGAGCATTTACTGCTGCTAAGTTATACGAATGCATAGGCAGCTCTTTAGAAACTTGTGTTGGGTATAATGGAACAGTTAGATGGGTTCAATCAGATTAGTAATAATTGTGTGAGAAAGCCTATTGAAGAAGAAAATAGAGTACAAAGGCATATAAGCTGGAGGATGTAGTTTTCAGTTGTTAGTATGGTGATGTGCTGGTATTAATATTTATCTGTTAGATAAGAGTCGTAATACAGTGAAGTGCATTTTCTGTATTTATCTAATTTGAAAGTTGAAGAAAAGAATAGTTCCTTCCCACAACGCCGGTGTAATCTTGTTTTGTGTCTGTAGATTTTATTGATGAATGCTTCTAGCAATGACTAAAATTGAATTCATGATACTGGGGAACTTGCTGTTACCGATACTAAATCGATGTTGTGACTATCGATCATTTCTCTCAAAAAATGTCTACACATTTCTAAAGAAGAGGTGCAAATGTCCACCCATCCTTAAGATACACATTCCCCTTTATATAACTTGGGCTGCACCCCTAGTGCTTATAATAAAATTTAGTACCTCTACTTATAGAAAAGAGGTGGCATAAATCTACTTTGAGAAGAGGATAATTTGATTCACCTGCGGGTGGAAGAAGGTTGATATGGCTACATTTGAGGTTTGCAATGTTTGCCTCACATGATTAATATTTTTTTATAAATAATTTTTTTTTATTCATACGAAAATAGGCATAGCCCAAATACACAAGACCTCACACAATTTATATAGTGTGTATTGTGCATGTACAGTAAAATAAGTGTTTTTTAGGTAAATTGGTGCGGCTAAGGTAGTGTCATCTTGCCCTCTACCCTTTCCCATCCAACATCTCTTTCTTGACCAGATCTACTTGACATTGTACAATGCTTTGAAAAGCTTCCATCTCTATTTTAATTTATTTTTTAACCTTTTGGTATCTTACATTTAAGTTCTTGTGTAACTAAGTTTTTACAGTTTTCTTTTGTCCCCAATCAATGTTCCATCTCAAGCAAAAAAGAAAAAAAAATTCCATGTTTATTTGAAAGTTCCATCTTGAACGAAAATGTAAGAAGTTTTTATTATATGTGAGCAAAATTTTTATTGATAATAAAGAAAAGGAATAGCTCGAGTACACTAGCTGTATACAAGAGGTGACATCTCATAAGTAGAAGTAGATACAAGAAGTCCTGAAAGCTTAGTCCATTGAAATCTCTAGCTATTGCCCAAAGGAACAAAGTGTCGAGAAAGAGGCTCTTAAGTTCATCCAATGTCCTTTCTTGATCTTTAAAATGCTGCCCATTCCTTTCTTTCCAAATGCACCACAAAAGGCATGAATTTTTTTTATAAGTAAAAAAAGACATGAAAATTATCTTCCACACTATTGTAAAAAGGTCTACCGCCCTCCTGGGCATTGCCCATGCTAATTCTATTCTACCAAAGAAGTCATTCCACAGGGTTAAAAGTTATTCCCCACTCTTCTTGCACATGCAACTCCAATCCATCCATCACAATGATCTGGCCTTCCTTAGTCAAGGGTTAAAAGTTTTCATTGAGTGCTCATCCATGACGACTCCCGGAATGCAAGAAGCTTTGAAGATCGAGAGTGGTCAATGGATGAACTTAGAAGCTTGCAGGTTGGTATGATTTTGAGGGAAGAAAACATGTAGCTGCCATATGGAAGATGATTTCTTTGTGCTTGATGTGGTGTTTTTGGTTGGAAAGGAATGAGAGATGCTTTGAAGACAAAACGTTCTATAGGAGAACTTAGGGACTTTTTCTTTAGGGGAGGTTTGGATACAAAAAGCCTTTTAACTCATCTTATCTCATCTCATCACATCTAGTCATTATACCTTTTTCAAATTTCTACACAAAATATAATAAATAATTTAACATTTTTAAATCCCAAAACAATAATAATATAAAAAATAATATTCTAATAATATGTTATTCAACTTTCATCTTAACTCATCTCATTTCAACTTATTATCCAAATCTCCCCTTAATACTTTGTGTATGTGAACTAAGACTCTTGTACTGAATGATGATAATTTTCTGGATTTGTAATAATCTTTTTTATTTTATTTTTATTTTTATTTTTTTTTTCTGCTTTCGAGAGTGTAGTAGGTATTTCCTTTGTATACGTCTTGTGTACTTGGGCTTTACCTATTCTTGGTAATAAAATTTCTTATTAATTATCTTAAAAAAAACTTGAATCATCATTTGACCGCTCACAATGCAATGCCACTTCATAGTCATGGATTGATGTTGTATGTGCAAAAATAATGGAGAGTCCGTAGATCATCTGTTACTTCATTGTGAGATTTCTATGACCTTGTGGAATGACTTATTTGCTTGGATGGGCTTAGCTTGGGTGATGCGGAAAAGGGTGATTGACCTCCTAGCTTCTTGGCGAGGCATCTGGGGCAACAGTGTGGAAGATAGTCCCAATTTGTCTGACGGTGTATTTGGAGGGAGAGGAATGCAAGAAGCTTTGAAGACCGAGAGCGGTCAATGGATGAGATTAGATGTTTATTTTTCAATACTTTACTCCATTTGTCGATTATAATTGACTTTAATGGCATGTCTTTTCATGACTTTCTTGTATCGTTAAACTTGCATGCATAGGGCGACGCTCTTGTATATGTCCTGTATACTTGGGCCTTTGTCTATTTTATGCTCAATAAAATTTTGTTTACCGATCAAAAAGAAAAAAAAAATCCAAGGAAATTGTCCAGGCAAAGAAAGTTGCTTTAGTGGCGTCTTACTCCTCCAAATACTTTTCCATCTAAAGGGAGAACTCACTTGAGAGATGAGGGCCTTGTAAAACGAACTTACAATGAATTTCCCTTTCTTGGAAGGACTCCAAAGTATCTTGTTTGAGCCTCCAGCTCCAAAATCAATAGAGGACAATAAGTTCAAGAAATCAGTGAGGGCACCTATTTTGAGTCAAATAACTCTCTAAGGAAACTTAGGCCTCGTTCGTTTTCTCAACTCTTCTCCACTCAACTCATCTCATCTAATCATTACAATTTTCCCAAATTTTCATACAAAATAAAATAAATAATTCAACTTTTTCAAATCCCAAAACAAAAATAATATTAAAAAAATATATTCTAACAATATTTTATTCAACTTTCAACTTTTATCTCAACTCATCTCATTTCATCTGCAAAAACAAACGAGACCTTACATTCTACTAAAGAGAACCACAAAACAATTCTAATGAATCAAACCATTGAAGGCTCCTTCCCGCGTGCAATCCTATGGATAATTGGGAAAGCATTCTTGAGAGCCCTATCCCTGCACCAGAAATCATGCTAGAACTTTATCTTGGAACTATGCCCTAGCTCTAGTCTAGTGTGTCTAGAGAAAACCCTCCATCCTTTTTTGATACATCTCTACAGACCCACCCCCATGCAAACCATGTACCTCATTTGAGTACCAGCCTCCCTATCCACTACCAAACTTGGAGTCAATTACTTTCCGCAAAGCTGCCCTCTCCTTTTGGTAATTCCACAACCACTTTCCTACTAGTAAAGCTCGATTGAAGTAGGATTTTTACCATGTTTATCCAAAAGTCTCAAATATGAAAGTTTCAACTGATCACAATGTTCATTTTGAAAGTGATGTTTTATGACAGGAGAGAGTTTTCCTCCAAACTTGGTTGGAGGGAATTTCCTCCAATACATTTATAAAATTGACAAGTGTCCATTGAGGATGTGACATTTAGATGTTTTTTTAAAATTCAAAGTAAAAAATTGGCACGTGTCCATTAAAAAAACATGTACTTCTCACATGCTCAAGGGATACATGGCAATTTTTTATACTTCTCTGTCGTATATGAATTATTATATGATTTAGGTAGTCCTGCAACTTTTTAAAGCTTTAAACTCTCTCTTAGTTTAATGTTCAGTTCAAGTGAATTAGGGGTGGTATGTCCCATTTACAAAACATTGGATGCCCCGCATTCTGTAGATATAATAATTTCATACTCCTCCGGGATGCTGTATACTCTCTTAATATCATTTTTTTTACTTGTTTCCGATTTCACATAGACATCATTACTGCAGATCACCTTTTTATTTTGTTATTAATATGTTGAATTTTGTTTATACAATTTCTTAAGTAGTACTTTATGTTGATTATCCGGCCTCCCTTTTGTTTGGGAGCTGCAGGATAGATACTTGTAATTCTTTAATGATTGTCTGGATACATTGCTGGGATGACTGGTTGATGATTATGATGGTGTTACCTCTTTGCATTCAGAAATGGCTTCCAGAGGCTTGATAAGATCAAAGATTCTAATAGACAAAGTAAACAGCTTGAAGAACTTACAGGAAAAATGAGGGAGTGTAAAAGGTACGTCACTGGGTCTTTCATGTTGGATTCTAATTCTTCAGAGAATGGGATTTTACTTATTTTATATGTAGCATTGTTTATATCCTTAACTCCCCTGCCCCAACAAAACAAAAAACAAAAAAAATTCTGGTTTGCCATTCATCAAACATTTGTGCATTGAACTTTGGTGTGGAGGATAGGAAAGTGTCCAACCATTTGTCATGTACCAAAAACTAATGTACGAATATTGTGGATAACAGTTCTTGAGATTTGTGTGTTTGGGATTTATACGTTATTAACTCATATTTTAGTAATTCATTTCAGATTAATTAAGGAGTTTGATCGTGAACTTAAAGATGAGGAAGGGAGAAATCCTCCTGAGGTTAATAAGCAACTCAACGATGAGAAGCAGTCTATGGTCAGTATTTGGAACCTTCTATGTTTATTTTTGGTGTTAATGACATGGATATACACATGCATTATAAACACACACATGCATGTACGTCTGTCATACATCATGTGAAATGATGCACTGCTTTTTTTTTGTGCCATGGTGCTGCTTATTTTTGATGCTGTTTGTGTTTTTTCTTTTGAAACTCAGCTTATGTTGCAATACTTCACATTTGCAGATCAAAGAGCTGAATTCATACGTGGCATTGAGAAAAACGTGAGTGTTGATATTCATTTTCTTTTTAAGGGTCAGGAGTTTGGATCTGTTCTGTCTGGGGTTAACTTGTTTTAGAATGATACTACTTGAACCATGAAAGAAAATATTCAGCTTATCACTTATAATTTGACAACTAAATTAAAAAATTTACTTGGTTGTCATATTCAGCTAGCAAATCTAACAAAATTTCTGTCCACTCTTCATCTGCTGGGTATTGTTGGACTTCAAATGCATGTGTAATAATCTCTTTTGCTGAACCACAGGTATATGAATACCCTTGGTAATAAGAGAGTTGAACTCTTTGATATGGGAGCAGGGGTTAGTGAACCTACGGCTGATGACAATTTCCAAGTAGCATCATGTGAGACCCATCTCCACTCTGATTCACAGATTGTTCCAACTTGTTTGATATTATTACCTGAAAATAGCTGTGCTAATATGTTCCATTGATGAATATGTTTTGTGCTAGACCTATGGATGCACTTTGAACTTGATATATTATTAGCTGTCAATCAACTAATTCTGTGTTAACTGTACCTATGCCAATTTTCCTTTAATTCAAAAGCTTCAACCGATGCAATGATAACTGACACAGCCTTTGGATCTGGAATAGATCCATCTTCATAGATGAGAGTTGTGGGAATGCGGCGACACAACTATTCTACTAATGTTGTGTCTACATTTGATATGTGAAGACTCCAGCAAGAGATTGCATGCATCCGTAGGGATTAGTCTTGACCCAGAATGGGTTGGAGATACCCTCCTTCACTAGAAAAGAGAAAACAATAATAAGAAAAATGAAAGAATGATGTGGTACTCTGAAAAGAAAATTCTGTGGAGTTTGGAAGGGGCCGGAATTATTTCATTACTAGTCAAGAAAATTCTGTGGAGTTTGCTTAATATTGGATGGAATAATGGTGTTTTTGGATTGAGGCATATGATGATTACTTGGATTTTTATTTGATGATATATTTGGCGAGCATTCCTCACAGTGACGGACATAGTTTAGGCCTCATTGGAGATATGGTATGCACAAAAAGTTAACTTTTTGGATGAGGTTAACATTTCATCTAAATTCTCTGTCAAACATATTTGGATCAATTTCTGACTGTGGAGAAGTGTAATAAATTTTGCTGACATATTATGGTAGAATCATCATCTCCAATTGAAATATTTTTTCTACTGAGCTCTAGATGGTTCTGATCTTTGATTTACTTTAGAGACCTAACGAACTTAATGAAGGAAACTCACCTAAGTCATCTCCTCATCGTTTAAATGGATTCCGTGAGTCCAATCATTTCCTGAGAATCTGAGTTAAATTTTTTCTACTCAGGTCTATAAGATGGTTCTGATCTTTGATCTACTTTAGAGAACTAACGAACTTAATGAAGGAGACTCACCCTAAGGCTGTGTTTGGATGCTAAGGTGATTTCAGACGATCTAAGGTCTTGTTCACTTTTACAAAACTTCTCAACTCATCTCATCTAATCATTACAACTTTTTCAAATTTTCACATAAAATAAAATAAACAATTCAACTTTTTCAAATCTCAAAATAAAAATAATATTAAAAAAATATATTCTAACTATATTTTATTCAACTTTTAACTTTTATCTCATCTCATCTGTGAAAACAAACGAGGCTTAAGTTGATCTATAAATAGTAGTGGTTTGTGGGTTCTATTAAGATGTGTTTGAATGTATGAAGTAGGTTGAGATGAGTTTAACTTTTTATAGGAAGTTGAAAAAGTAGTAGGTCCCATCAATGATTGGTTTGAGATGGGTTGAGGTGATCTTGACATCCAAACATCTCTTCCCCTCATTATTTAAATGGATTTCCTGAGTCCAATCATTTCCTGAGAATCTGAGGGTTTTTTTTTTTCCCAATCTTATTAACTACCTGTGTACGTGAGAAAAGGCTTTGATGCCAGAGTTTCTTGTCACAAGATACCTCTAATAACACTTGATTGTATTTTAATAAGTTGCCCAAACTTCATATGACTGCGAAATATATGTGAATCAAACATTTGAAAGATAAAGAACCTGGGATTTTTATGCAGATATGTATGTATGCATGTAGTAATATCTTTTTGTAATTCTTTGCAAAGAAGAGTTCTAAAAAAATTACTTTTACGTGTCTTGTCCTATAGCAATGACAAACCAAGAACTTATCAATGCTGGAACGAAGACAATGGATGAGACTGATCAGGCCATTCAACGCACTCAAAAGGTGAAGTGTTTTGAAACATGTGTTAGCTCAAAATGTTTATGTTGCCATTATTCTTGACACTTGAAATTGACCGTTAGGTTGTTGAACAAACAATTGAAGTGGGAACTCAAACTGCTGTTACATTAAAGGGTCAAGTAAGTATAACCATGGAGTAATCTCAGTTATTCTTCTTCCTATCTGTTTGTAGCCTTCTATACTATAATCTGATATTTTGCAGACCGACCAAATGGGCCGAATTGTTAATGAGCTGGACACAATTAACTTCTCAATTAAGAAGGCTTCCCAGCTTGTGAGGGAGATTGGTAGACAGGTTGGTTCTTTCTTCCCCCTTCCCCGGGGAATACAACTTGTTTTCCATTTATTTTCTTGAAACTAAATTTATTTGTTTATTCCAGGTAGCTACAGATAAATGCATCATGCTTTTTCTATTCCTTATTGTCTGTGGTGTAATAGCCATCATTATTGTCAAGGTATTACCTCGAATACGTAGCTGTAAAATTCATTTATCTATTACCTTCGAATACTTAGCTGCAAAATTTCTGAGTCATGGACCAACGTGTTGATCCCAACTAATTTAACTTTTTGATTGAATTCTATTATTGGAGAAATCAAAACGTTTTGGTCGGGTAAAACATTATTTTTTCCCCGCGGAGGAAAAAAAGACATTCTCAAGGGAAGGAAGAAAAAATAAAAAATAAAGGTGAAAGTAAAGTATTAAGACTATAAATGAATAGTATGGTATGAATTTCTTGCTTTTTTAGCTGATTTCAGTTATGGACTAGCGTATTGCATTATGTAAATGCATTTTGTACATATATGCACACCAAAGCTTACAAAAACTTAGCGTATTTCTCTGCAATATGTACAATTTCAGATTGTGAATCCCAAGAACAAAGACATCAGGGACATCCCTGGATTGGCACCTCCAGCTCCCTCAAGGAGGCTTTTGTGGGCTGCAGAACATTTCATTTAGATTCATTATTTCGGAGCACTTTTTCCGCCCATAATGGTTTGTGTTTTAAATTCATGCAAAGGGGTGCTCAGAGTAATGCCGTTTGCGGGTCGTTTGTCGTTATTTTGTTTTTCTAATTTACTTTCCATAATTATTTTGGTTCTTGCCTGCTATGTGCATATTCTGTTTTCGATTCTTCTCTGTTGTGTGTAAATCACATGCGAGCGAGCCCTTTTTGCTTTGTTTTGAATGCCATATCCCTTTCAATGACAGCATGCTTTTTGGGTAGAGCAATGGCATGTTGTGCTAAATTAGTTTGCTCTCCACTTTTTGAGGAATCCCCACGAGTATACGAGTAAATTCTGGAAAGGGCTTTTCAAATTCTTCGGTTCCAGTGGGCAAAACAAGATTTGCTGAGATATATACCGTAGATAAAAAAAAAAAAAAAAAAAAAAAGGCATGTCCAAATCAAAAGGAAAGGTATTATTCATCATTATCTTTTTTAGGGTTGGTTTGGTTTTAGAGACGAGATTAGATGGTTTTAGATGAAAGATAAAAATTGAAGAAAATATTGTGAGAATATTATTTTATAATATTATTATTGTTTTGGGATTTCAAAAAGTTGAATTGAGATTTGAAAAAATTGAATTGTTTATTTTATTTTGTGTGAGAATTTGAGAAAGTTGTAATGATGAAATAAAATGAAAGAGAGGCCCTAATCATCATTCTTTCATCATTGGTGACCACTTCAAATGATTAAAAAATTAATTACTATAGTTAATTTGTTTACTTAAATCATTTGATGACATGTTAATGCTAGGAGATAATGAAAAAATAAATGTTAAAAGATAACGAATAGCATTTTTCAAATTTAAGACTTTGATTATGTCATTATGCTACAAATAGAAGTAAATACAAGCTATAAATATAAGTAAATACAAATGAATCGGCTTTGAATCCGGAAATGTATAACAATAATATATGGCCTGCCTTTACGCTGTCATGAATCATGCATGAGCTGCGAAGAACGTCCAATGTGAGATAGCCTCGATGTTGAAAGTAGAGTTGTTTCTTCATCAAAATCCAAATCAGAGTCGCCACTATTCCCTCCAGCTATAGGTACGAATATGTAAGATGACTTCTTCTCCAACTTCTAATCCTGTATGTATTGTATTACCCAACATTGAAAGCACAGCTATTAGGAGAGAGAGAGAGAGAGAGAGAGAGAGAGAGAGAGAGAGAGAGCACCAACATTTGAAGTAAACAGATTATTGAATGCACCAGCCTTAGTATATAAGAGTTATCGAACCAATGAGTAGAGCATATCATCCAGTAAGTGATTTATTAGGTGTGTTGTCCAGATTCCACACTGACTTATAAATAGAATTTTTTTAATATATAAAGGATAATATATGAGATTGACCTTAGTGATCCTTCCAGGCATACTTTCAGCAGATTGTTGAGATACTCGAACATCCTTAAGCTTAATGTAATTGTAGATGAAAACGCCACATAGTGCTGTAGGGGTAAAAAGGAATTTTAATGTAAAGTGAAAGTGTTGAGGTCTAGATTAGGTAGGAAATGTGTTGTGTGACTGAAAGCTTGCACTTAAAAAAGGATGGAGACTTACCAACCCCATAACCAATTATATTCAACCCTGTAATTGTGTACTCTGGAAATATGACAGCTGAAAGGGCTATCAACATCCAGTCTTTAAGAACGCCAGCAACCCGGATGGTAACTGCTCCTGTTCTACCAATTACTAAGAAAATGGAGAAATTCAGGGCCAAAGCACAGAGAGCATTGGAGAAAAAGATCCAGAAGTTAAACTGGTTCTGGGAAACTTGCATCTGAGTCTTCTCCAGTAAACACCAAGGCACAAACAAAAACACAAAACTGCATGTGAAAGTGTCAACAAGTGAGAAGCTGATACGTTTAGGTACCCACCAATGTAAGTGCTTAAAAATCATTGTGTATATAGATTTATGAAGAAGAACAAAACTTAATAGCTACAAAAGACTTCACAGAATTGTTCATCCTCCAAAATTTATATATTTTCTGCAATATAAATTGCAGTATTTATAAACCAAAAACAAGAAACTAAAAAGGTTGATGTCAACTGTTATATAATTTCGTTTGGTTATACAAACCATCTCATCTTATCCAATTATTACAATTTTTTTAAATTTTCATACAAAATATAAGAAACAATTGATATCCCAAAATAAAAATTATATTAAAAAATTATATTTTGACAATATTTTATTCAACTTTTGTCTCATCTATGTAACTAAACAAGGCAATCCTAAGCATACGTTTTCAAGAGAAAATAAGCCCAGAAACTTCAAAACAAAGTACCTGCACGGAGCTATGTAATATAAGCTGGTGATAGGGTTTAAAGTCAAGCCCTTCTTGTTTAGAAGGACTTGAGTTAAGACCAGCCTAAGAGCTTCTGCAAAGATGCCTGTAACCTGGTAAACTGTACCGAGTACATTAAAATGAATCTCCCCATATGAGGCAATGACAACTCCAATACTGACTAGCAACACGCTCAAGAACACGTCACACCTTGGTTTGTCAATGCCACACATAATAGCCATGATGAATGTTGCCATAGGCACTGAAACATCAAAATTAAGATACAAATGGCGATCTAGTTGTTAAAGAAATTTATCATGATACTAACAAAATATGCAGGTACTCCAAACATACTTAATGCTTTGAGCATCTGAATGAAGGCCACAGAAATGTGCAAGAAAGCGGTGTTACCAAACCTACATGAGAAGCAAAAACAAACTTGTCAACGGACGTCAATCCACCAACATCAAGATTGTTTCAAAAGACCTCACCTCTGATAACAGTCCAAAACCTAAATAAGGCAGTGGTGGCCCTTCTATCAACAAAGTTAGCTTCTGAAACACTACCACACATGCACGAATGCAAGCGCGCTCATATTTAAAGTAAATTTCACTGTCTATCCAAGAATCAATAAAGAAAAACTTTATTGTCTTAAAAAACCAGTGAAATCATCACATATAATAAAAAAAGATCAAGGATTTCACCTTGATATTGTGCAACAAAACACATGCATGCAGAGTAGATCCATAATTAATCTTTGGTGGGAATATATGGCACATGTTTATAGTAATAAAAGATCACAAATTACAAATAAAATAATTCAAGGGGAAATGGAGAAAAGCCCTGCAAAGAAAAAAAAAAGTAGAAGAACATAAGGAAAATCTGGATAGAAACTCAAAATGAAAGGTATGGTTCAATTATATATTTAAAAATTTAAAATGCCCAATGAGTGTGAGAGCAAGACACGGGGATGTATTTTTCAACACATTCATAGACGACTTTTCACGATGGTCATGTTATTTGATCTCCCATAAGTCTGAAGCATTGGATTGCTTTAGGCAATACGTGAGCTTGGTTGAGAATCAATTAGACAAGAGTATAGAGGCTTTAAGAGCTGACCGTGGACGTGAATATTTGCCTGAACAGTTTAAAAGGCTCTGTGATGAAAAATGAATTAAAAGGTAGTTGATGACGCCATATATGCCACAACAAAATGACATGGCGGAAAGGAGAAATCAGACACTGCTTAAGATGGATAGATCGATGATGGTACAAGCAAATCTACTAATATTATATTGGGAGATGCACTTTTGATTGCAATCTACATCCTTATCAGAGTGCTCTCCAAATCAGTGTCGTCTACTCCATATGAACTTTGGACTGGTGGGAAACCCAACTTGAATAACTTGCGGCCATGGGGTTCAGCGGGCTTCATTTACAATTCTTTTCATAAATATAGAAAGTTGGGCTCTAGAGGGAAGAAGTGTATATTTATAAGATACCTTGTTCACTCTAAGGGATATGTATTAATCGGTGAACAACCTGATGGAACGGTATTTGAAATTGAGTCACGAAATGTGAATTTCATCGAAAATGAATTTCCAATTAGAGGTGAGGTTGATAAGAGCTTGGAACTCTAAGAGCTTGTTGATCAAGAGGAAGCCACTTCAAGCATCTAGTTGAGAATGATGGAACATCTCAAGCTCCTAGGAACAATGGGAGTGATTTGGCTCCAAGTAACAAAATACCACTTGTTGGATATCCACAACAGCTTCAACCACGTAAGAGCTTACGTGGAAATGTTCCCCGTCATCGATTTGGAATTGAAGGGAAAATTGTCATGGTGAGGCAGCAAGATGATGATGGGCCTAGAACCATCCAAGAGGCTCTCTCATCTTCTACTAAAGATGAGTGGATGAAAGAACTAAATGATGAGATGGAGTCTATGAGGATTAATCAAGTCTGGAATCAGGTAGACTTACCGCTAGGCTGGAAAGCCATTAGGAACAAAAAGGTCAAACGTAGAGCGGATGGGTTAATAGAAAGGTATAAAGCTCGCCTCGTGGTGAAATGATATATCCAACAAGATGGTGTAGACTATGAGAAAACCGTTTCTCCAATAGTAAGGTTTGCTTCAATTCGCCCGATTCTAGCCATTGTAGCACATTTGGATTTGGAACTCTATAAGATAGACGTTAAAATGGCTTTTCTCAATGGAGAACTAGATGAAGAGATCTATATGCATCAACCCTTGGGTTTTGTGATTAAAGGTCAAGAGTGCAAAGTGTGCAAGATTAAACGATCTATATATGGTCTAAAGAAATCATCTAGATAGTGGTATCTTTGATTCCACAAAGCCATTCGCTCAAATGAGTTTTTGATGATCGTAGAAGACCACTGTGTTTATATAAAACGGTCCAAAATGAGTTTTGTATTGTTATCACCATACGTTGATGACATTTGGAAATATGATAAGCGGATGATTATCGTCATTAAGGAGTGATTGTTCCTCAATTTTGAGATAAATGACATGAGTGAGGTAGAATATATTTTGGGAGTTAAGATCTATAGAGATCGTTCAAAGAGACTTCTGTATTTGTCTCAATAGACTTACATAAAGAATGTCCTTGAACACTTCCAAATGAGTAATTGTAAACACATTGATAACTCCATTGCTAAAGGTGAGAACATATGCCAAGAAATGTGTCCTAAGACTCCAAGAGAGATAGGGAAGATGACTTGTGTTCTCTATGCTAGCGTTATTCGTAGTCTGATGTACACAATGATGTGTACTCGACGATATATATGCTATGCAGTTGGCTTGGTCAGTAGATTCCAATCTAATCCTAGACTGGCCCAGTAGAAAGCAATCAAAATGATTTTTAGATATCTTAAGAGAACTATAGACTATATATTGTACTTTTAGAATTCATATTTGCAGCTAAATGGTTACAATGATGCTGATTGGGGCAGTGGCCTAGATGAGCGCAAATCCACAATTGGGTATGTTTTCTTGTTGAACAATGGCGCCATTACATGGAGTAGCAAGAAACAACTCTGCATAACTTTATTCACCATGGAGACAGAGTACATAACATGTTCAACAGCAGTTTAGGAGGCTATTTGGTTGAGGAGGTTCCTTCAACTTTGCGATAGCATGGCTGCTCTTGCATATGCTAAAGATCCAAAGTATCACGGAAAAACCAAATACATTGATGTTTGATATTACTACATTAGAGACATGGTGGCACAAAAAGAAGTGGTCCTGAAATATCTATCTACGAGTCACATAGTTGTTGATCCCCTGACAAAGCCCATAGCAAAAGACGCTTTTATGGCTCATGTTAGGAGTTTAGGATTGTGTAGACTATGATTATAATTTTATTTCGTTGACACAGTAATGTAAACTTTCTTTGGAGATATTAATGCAGTGTAATATTTTCTTTCAATTTTTTTATTTATCATATTGCATGAATTGTACACGCCCACAAGGTATGTTAACAGACTTAGATTGGCTCACTCACACGAGTGATCGCCTTTGTCACTGTAAAGAGGTAGTGAACAAAGATGAGGTATTGTGTTACTCGATACTTGTTTAGAAAGGGTTAAGTATGACGCAAAAAAAATAATAATGTTGCCTTAGTGAGAACTACTATGCATGGACACCTCACAATCCATGTAGCCTGTGGTAAGTCAGATGCGAAATTCTCTTTGACGCCTTGGAGGTGAGCAAATGGAGAAACTCGAGTTAGACGCAGAAATTGTGTCTGGACTAAGATCTGTACAATGTTTGATATGTACATACGCTCTTTAAGAAAAAGAGATCCACCATAGCATGTATTTCATACTACATGTGCTTATGCGAGAAGATATGGAAGTGAATAAATGGTTTCCTGTTTCTTCACTGTGTGAGTCCTATATTTTTCTTTTAAATGCCCTTCTTGACCTTTGACAATATCATAAGATGGAAGCTATGACGTTTGCTACTCTAGCACACTCACACATCGGGTGAAGGCAAATTCGGATTGAACGGAGGTTTGAACACTAGATTCACTCGTGGAACAACTACACAGATTATCCTTGAGATATTTTTTCCGCTATATATATTTACATAAAATTCTAACAATATGGCACTCATTTATAGTAATAGAAGATCACAAATTACAAATAACATAATTCAAGGGAAAATGGAGACAAGCCCTGCATAGAAAAAAGAAAGTAGAAGAACATAACGAAAATCTGGAAAGGGACTCAAACAAAAGGCCTGGTTCAGTTAGATTTTAGTGCTTACCAAAGACTTGATGCAAAGAAGGCACTTATCGGTATGACACTGGTTGCATATCTGCTCACCATTAAAAAGAGATCAAGAAAAAGGATTTTTTTCAAAGAGAGGACAAATGAAGAAAATGAGAGCATAACAACAGAAAAAGAAAGGACGGGGGTAGAAGAAATTGAAAAACTATGTCACTTACATTTCAAATGTCATTTTCACAGGAGAAACAACCTACACATTCAAAGAATAATCTAACTACATCAGTGCATTTCATCTTTTTTTTTTCCCTCATGCATTTTTTAACACTTTTAAATATATATATTTTTAAAAAAATCCACAACATCATTAAAAACACTTTGTTAATCATTAAGTAAAAAAAAAAAAAAAAAACCCATCCAGCAGGAGCTTTTCTCTTAAAAGAAAAACACAGAAGGCAATGAGAAGTAATGAAATCATGTATTTGCAGCATGTGTAGCAGAGTGCAACAGCAACACAAAGCACAAAATGGATATCTCTGCCCAATTTATCACAAATCAAATCTATGTGAATAAAGCACAAAGTATGAACCAGATTGAAGTAACACGAATAACAGAACATAAAACAGAAAAAAGAAATACAATTGAGGATGGATTTTCAATAAAATTTCGAGACTTTAAAAACCAAACAAATCGTACAGAGATAGATACCTATGATCACCACTATAAGCGAGAAAGATGAGTGACCATGAAAGTACCAGAGCAAACTCAGAATCAAACACTAGTTTGACTCACAGTCAGGCATAAGAAATCCATATACCTTGAAAACCCTAACAAGAAAAAATGCAACGGCTCCGGAAAAGCCCATGTGAATCATGGTCAGCGTTATAGGAAACGGAAAGTTGAAGTATTTCGTAGACAGAACCCACTGCACGGAAGAAATCCACAGCATCAAGACAAATATAAAAGGAAGGTACACACCCAGATTATAGGAAAAGAAATCAGTACGTACGTACCTTGTTGTACAATATGACTCCGGCAGAAAGCAATATGTATGTTAGTAGGTAGAGGTACGTGAAAGCAAGCGTTTTGTTAATCATTCTCTCTCTTCCTTTCACAAAGATATGACCATAAAATCCTGACTACGCTCTCTGTTATAGGCTACAGCATCTTCACCACAAACGAGACCTGAAAAGATGAAACTACGCACTGATGACTTCTTCCTACTTCTAAGCGAGTGTGTGTGAGCCTTCTTCCTCCACCATTAAAGCTTTCTTATACCTCCACTAACCAGAGAAGACACCATGCATCTCTGTTCGTTTCCAACCTCGTCCCGTATGCACGCAGCTGAGTAAGCATGTTTTCCTAACGTGCGTCGTAACATCACACGTTCACATGTATCTCCGCGTCAAGATACCTCTACTCTAATATGTTATACTTCAAAATTTGTTGGGAGAAATCTTATTAGTATTAGAGTTATTCTGTTATGAAGCCGGTGTGGTCGAGCACAACGATATATATTGCTGCTTAAATGTTAAGATTTGAGTCGACTTAAATTATGTCATGTAAATATTTTATTAGATGTATTCTACACATCAACTTTTTTTTAAGTAGAAATTTTATCCTGTCAAACCATATCATCTAGTTTTATATTGAATGACCAAGAATTAAATCATTTAAGTTTAATGGAATTTGAAATTAATATTCTATGTTTATCAGGCCAGACTACTCTGCCACTCATCTAGTGTTAAATAACATAGCACAAAGACCAATTCAAAGTATATAAAGACCCCACATACTTAAATACTTTGAAAGGATGTTAAAGGAAAGTGAAGCAAGTGTTCCTGTTGAAGAGATGAGGGGTGTTGAGAACAAGTGGGTAAGGGTTTGCTGTGTTCTATTGATGTGGTGGTGAAGCTTTCCAATCCCTATCAATGGGGCTAATTTCTTAGTTACTGAACAAAGGATATTGGTTTTTTACACCATCTTCTACACCTCATGGACCACCTAATATATATCAAATGCAATCCAAGAAAAAGAAAAATGAGAGAAGAGAGAGAGAGAGAGAGAGAGAGAGAGAGAGAGAGAGAGAGATTTCCCTCCACAAACCGGATCATAATAGCTACATAAAAAAAGGCTTTTTGATGGTTGGCTTTTACATGCCAAAAGTTTGGTTCAAACCTTCTTTAGCTCTAAAAAAAAAAGGGAAAGGAAAAACCCCAAGAGGCTTACACATCATTTTCAAAACATTGAAGAAGTTGTACCCACGCTGAACAACTATATAGTCAGACAAACTCGTGCTTTGTTTGTATGTGATGAACATATTATCTGCAGATTTGACGATAAAGTTCTCAAGTTTATGGGGGAATATTGTGCACATCCTTTGCTTTGCCGAGCCGTATATAATACATTGACATCTGAAGTAATAATAATAATCTAAAATGTCAGATATGCTACAGAATCTGATTCCCCATCAACTACAGAATTTCTGTTCATCATTCAGTATGACATCACTGATATTGCAAAATCATGCATGGAAATCTCAAAGCTACTGGTTATTGTGTCTCTCTTATCTTTCCACCTTACTCATATATAGTTGAAATTTTCACTTAATTAATAAATAAGACTCTCCAGCACTTGAAATGAAAAATACCATCATCATTCATAATAGCAATCCATTTTGTCTAAACACATGAACTCATCAGTCAGCATTTTCTGCAGTCTAATGGTATGGATTTAATGTGCCTGGGTTTATATGAAAGACTGATCGAACATGACTAAGGGTGGAGCTGTCTGCTCTGCACAATGAATGCAAACCTTGTGTTATTACGCAGGATATTTCTTTTTTCTTAATCAGAAATTACAGCCAGATCAGTCTGTGTCAGCTTAGAATGATCGGGATTTATAATTCAAGTTTGGACCACCATGATGTTGAACTTTCACTAGGAATGATCCAAGAGGCTTATAAAGATCAACTCATGTGTTGCAGCTGCATTACCATCATATAAATTATAATATTAATTGCTCAAAAAATTATGATCAATGCCATGTGCAGTAGGGCCGTTGAAAGTCTCATGCACGCAGATAAGGTTGCGAAACCTTTGTTTGATCATAACCTGCATATATATATATGCTTTATTTCATGATCAGTATCAGCAGCTAGCTAGGGATCATCGGTTCGAAAGAGTTAAAAACTTAATTCTCCATGTAATTACTACTTCCATGAGTCATGACGAGATATATCTCTCTTTGATAATATATAGAATATTCCTTTTCGACAAGGGTCGATCTGTTCACAACCATGACCATGAGATGGCAGGCAGGGGGATGGAGTAGTTAGTTCCGTGTTCACATAGATTTCCATGATCAGCTACATGCATGCATGAAGCATAGAGCTAGATCGAAGCCTGGAAACAAAGAAAAAGCTAGAAGACCCAGCAGCTTACAAGTTAGATAGATATATATATATATATATATATATATATATTTATATGTTCTGCAGGATCATACATGGAAGCTTAAATTAGCACTCCTTTAACCAATAAAAGCCATAAATTATAAGTAAAGAAAACAAAAAAGATACAAAATATAGAAAAATATCTAACTAATTATATTGCCATAAGTTTATAATTATTCATATTCTCTAGATCATATATAAGAGAAAATACGAATTATACTGCATGAGAAGTCATTTTAGAGAGTTTCAAGAAATTAAACAATTCGTGTACTATATGTGTACTCCAATTTCTGTAAACTAGCTAGCTAGCAAATTGTTAAGATTCCGAGTGTTTTTTAGAAAGAGAAAGTATATATCCCTTCTCTCTAGAAAACTCAATCCTTCTGAGTGTTTTCGCCGGAAAGGAGGGTGGAGTTGTGTATCTCATCACCCTCCTCTCCATTCCCTTTCCGAAACCGTTTAGTGTATATGCTTTTATGATAATGTTTTTTTTTTCCTTTCCTTCCCTCCACCGGTTCAGTTTTGGTCAGATCTATCGTTTTCTGGCGACCACCTGTCGACACGCGCCTCTACAGCCTTCGATCTATTGGAATGACGTGACCCGCACGCACGATTTGTTTCCGCACATGGCACTCACGCACCACCACAGAGGCGCGGGCTGCAAATCAGTCTATCCGATGCCGATCTCGAAAAAGGGATTACTATGTTATCGCTTTCCCTAATCGATGATCTTGAAAAAGGGATTAAGGATCTCTCCAAAAAATATCTCAAGACAATAAACTGTAGTGCACTCACAGCTTACACCGCTTCCAGCGGTGGTTTACTTAAAAACTATCTTTTAAGGTGGCACTCTCTTTGTAGGCTAAGAAGAAGGAGGAGGAGGAGGAGGAGGAGGAAGGAAGGAAGGAAGGAAGGAAGGAAAAAAAAAAAAAAAACCTAGCTAAGCAAAATATCCCTCCGTACGACACACATATAATGTACCCTACAGATAGCATGGCTTAATTAACATGCATGCAAAAGCTGGGTCAAACATACACACTGATGCGCATGATCTTTGGATGTCCAAATTCATTGAAAAGTGTTCACTCCTTTTGGGAAAGCAAATTGTTCATGAAAGATATGTACATATATAATTTTTCCATAAAGATAGATATATATTAAAGGTTTGCCCTCCATGCATGCATGCATATAATGGTTATGTACGACAGTCCGATGGCCGAAGTTTATATATATATACTTTGGCTGGTCAAATATGACTGCAGACTGCAACAAACATGGCAGTAGTTGAGGAAGCATAAGCCGCTTTTTTTAATTATGCCTGATCGATGTTCAAGAACCACATTAATTAATTTCCTTAAATATTTCAAAAGAGAAAAGAAAGTGATCTCATTTCCTTAGACGGGAGAAGATAATGGAGGTTGAATTATTATCCCCATGTTCTAATTAATTTCGCCCATCATCATTATAAGAAAAATGATATTTGGGACCATTTGTTTGTAATGAAAAGATTATTTATAATTAAAATAGATTTATTTTAACTACAAATAATTATTTTATTAGAATTAACTAACCGTAAATAAACAATTTTCTTATAATACCTAAAAAAAAAGAGTAATGCGGCGTTAACTTGTTCTCCTAGCTCCCTTTGTAGACACTCCCACCACCTCTCTTTGCATGAGAAGGCTAGGGATGATTTTCTTTTACTATTATTATTATTATTATTATTATTATTATTATTTCACTTTTTTTCTCATTTTGTATTTTCTATGTTAGAGGTAATGTAAAAAATAGAGTTTAAGGTCTGGTTTGGATATAAAAAGTATTTCATCTCATCTCATCATTATAATTTTTTTAAATTTTCACATAAAATATAATAAACAATTCAACTTTTTCAAATCTCAAAATGATAATAATATTAAAAACTAATATTTTAATAATATTTTATTCAACTTTCGTCTTAATTCATATTATTTTAATTCACTATCTAAACGACACATAGATCGTTTAATGTGGTTTCTAATACCGGTGATGTGGCATTCATTAGGGTTTTTGTATGGAAGATGAAGAGACTATTTTGATAAGAAAAATTCTATTAATAAGCCTCATACACCACACATCATATATTTTGTGATTTTTTAATTTGTTTCTCTTATCAAATGTGTGGTATATGAATTATGAGTAGAAAATTTTAATTATTTTAAAAATGATAAAATTAAAAAAATTAAAAAAAATTAAAAAATGAAAAAAATTATAGTGTATAGCGAGTGAACTTATGAATAGCAAATGCTCTTGATAATGAAAGTAGATCCAAAAATTGTTGCAATTAATAAGAAAATTGAATGAGAATTCTTGAACTGATCATGATGTAAAAACTCATGGACCATTATTATTTTTAACCCAATATATATAATTTTAAAAGCTAGCTGACTCTAAGAGCTAGTTAGGCATGCCTGATTGGTAGGCTATATAGGGTTGTGGCCACACACACTTAGGACCATTGATCCGATTGAGAAAAGACATATCGAGAAGAGCCAATATTGTCAATTATCCGTACAGCATGCATGTGCATGTGCCTATTATTATATAGACACCTTGTTTGTTAGTGATCATGGAAGCAATACTCTCCTTTGAGATTATAAAATTGTAAACGATAATTATATATAATTTATAATATATAAATATATATATATATATATATATATATATATATGAATAATTCTTCTCATCAGTCACTATTTACTATCCCATACTTCACATTTTATAAAAAAAATTATCAAATATGAAATATGAGGATAAATAGTAACTGATGTATAGTAACATCATCTATATATATATATATATAAATATATATATATATACACGCTTCTAAAAATCTTTGAAGAGTACATTCATTTTCAGCACAAAAAGTTTTGCAACAACTTAGAGTCTCAATATTCATATTTTTATTTTTGACAATAGTCTTTAATTATGAAATAATATTCATCTACTACTATTACATATCTTTGTATTAAAATTTTAGTAATTTATTTCTTAATATAAACTATATATCTGAGTGATCTTGATCTTCCATGCATAAACTCATATATCATTATAGAATATAAGCTAGTAATTTGTACATGATTTTAAGTAAAACTCAGATATTTTATAGCACCTAATTAAGCATACAATGCTTCAGTTGAGACTTAAATAGGTCAAATAATCTGTGTGATAAAACTTCTCAACTAATTTTCATATAATATGCCAGCAAGTATAAATGATTTTCACAGTATTTATATCACTTTTTGATCCATATTGAGAGGCATAATATTATGTAACAACTTTAGGGCTCATATTAAGAAGCCTTTATTTATTTCTCGTAAACTTAGTTTTAATTTTAATCTTTTGTTATCACTTTTGTTATGCCATCAGTGATTTTGTTATCACATGACATCATTACTTCTCCTATTACTAGTACTAGGAGAGGTAATAAAGTGAGTTTTATATAGAGCCCATTGTCTGATCTCAAAAGAAATGACTTAAAATCTATTTAGGCTTTAAATATTTTAGACAATTTGAATAATTCCGCTCAAAATATGAATTTTGTTTGAAGTCCATTGTATCATTCCAAAAATTGGGGTTAAAAACTTAGCTTGATTAGTATTTAAAATGGAGCCCACTTAAAAAAAAGCCCAAAACATATATAGCTCAACTTCATAGCCTAAATCCGACATCTGATCTGACTCCACTCCTTTTTAATGGAGAGTCGGAGTCGGATCAAATTTTGCATGTGTCGAAGTCGAAATCGAAATCAAATATAGATATCAAATTCTGACTAAATCGAAATTAACTCCAACTTGTAATATCAGATTCCGACTAAATCGAAATCGAAATCGAAATCGAAGTCGGAGTTGGAGTTGAATCAACTCCGACTTGTTCGGTGCTCAGTTCAACTCCGCTATTTTATTATAGATGTATTATTTTTGGGGCAAAAGGCTGAGGAAATTTGTAAAGGTGCCTAATTTGGAGTAGGGGCCTTAGGCAGCCGGCTGGGTTGCTTACCCGTTTAGCCTCCACTACTGAAACAACACTGAGGTTGTATCAAGTGCAGAATGCAATTCCTGATAGAATTCCATCAATTGGTTTTGAAAAAAACAATTAAGTCCATGCAACTTAATTCAGTACCTTAATGCCAATGAAATTGTGTTAGCTACGATAATGTTTCACTTAAAATATTTTAAGTCTAAGCTGATACCTTAAATAATTCAACGGCCAGCAGACTGTGTTGGGGAGGAGCACACAAAGTGTCGCACACGGGCAGGCCGCATGTAGAAGAAGACAATAAGCTGTAGATATGGGAAACCAATGGCTTCTTCCTCGCAGGAGGCATCCCCTTTTCTAAAATCTTAACAACCAACAAGAAAGATTATCCAGAAAATAATAATTATGGTAACTACCAGTCTACCAACATCAAAGATTCCTTCCTATATATTCAACAGGGTTGAGCTAATTATTATGGTTAATTAATGTTTATGGTTCCTAAGGTTATTGGCATTCAGCATGTTAAAAATACTTTAGCTACAAAAAGATTATATAAAAATAAACTCACAAATTGATATGACTTGATGTGGTATGTCAGATTATAAATTTACTTTTATTATAAAGTAAATCTAAAGGATTCCGTAAGTTATATAAGTTTGTAAATTTATTTCGTGTAATTTCTTTGTGTCTATAGTAATTCTCGATTATAAATATTTGCAGGTTGCATGCATCCAATTCCAACTTATATATGAGACCCGGAAAGATTTTCTGAAGGTTACACATTGAAGGATAGAGGTAGGTGATCAGGAAATAATAAACTGATGAATAACTTCTTTTTTCCCTTTCTTTTCTATTTGTTTAAGAATACCAGCCAATTAATAATGTCATCTCTGCAGAATTAATATGACCATAATAACTACCGACCAGACAGAAAACCCAGAAAAACTAAGCCGGGTGAAAATCCTGTGGACCAAGAGGACAACATTTTTATAGAAGTTATATAAGTTTTATATGACCTATAAAATATAATGTCTTTGCTGTTGATTAGATAGTACCAAGAGAAATTTGAGATTAAAATTGTCTTAAAAAAAATAATAAAAGAAAAATTAAAGAGAAAAGGAGAAAATAAGAAGACAAGATCAAGAATAGTAATATCTTGTGTGTAAACAGTGGGATATGTTCTAAAGTTTTTGGTCGATGCCATCGGATTCGAGTTAATCAAATCACTTGAGAGATCGCCGATTATCTTCACTTCTAAACTCACTCTAGTGTTAAGCTGGGTTATGGTGGTTGTCGCCTGTCGGGATAATGTTCAAGAGACAGAAGATATAGAACTTCTTTCACAACAGATTCTGCAGGTTTTTAGGCTGTCTAGTGGGTATTATGGTAGTTGGCCTATCTCTGTTATCTAATGCATAATTACACCCACATTACGCCTTCCTAACATGGGTATTAAGGGTATAAGAAAATAACCTGGTATGGTGTCCAGTCTGTTTCTTTGACCATCGTATTCGTACCTACTAATCGGTATAGCCGAATTCCATTAAAAGCAAGAAAATTTACAGAACTCAAAGATGGATACGGTTCTGCATTGGTTTTGGGTCTGCTCGTTTGACCTTCAGGCCTTTGGCCTTTGACAGTATATAATGAGCATGGCACTTGTGTTATTTCTTCATTAACACTGATCGCTTGTCTTCAGTAATCATGAAAGAAAATATTTTTCTATATTCTGAAACTAAAGTGGTGTTTGACTGGCAAAAGGGAAAAATATATTAAAAGAAAGGGGAAAGAAAAGACAGAAATTTGAAGAAACAGCAAAGGCAGCTTCAAATGCTCATGCTTCTCTTTTACTGTATGTAATTTGAAGGCATGCTCTCCTCGTCACCAACCACTGATAACTCCATCCCTTCTCTCTTATTAACTCGGTAACCCTACCACCATTTCCTCTTCTCAGAATTTCATGTGCCTCTTGGGCTGTCCAACTTCCTCATAGTTCTCAAAACGAGTCAAAGCTCTTGCTGTGGCATTTCTTTTGTTCTGGGTGTTACAGAACAGGCAAGTGTGGCCTGAGAAAGCTCCATTTTCAAGCTTGTATATAGCGACGCGACCCATCTGACCATTTGACTAAACCCAGAAATAAAACCCAAACAAAATTCCTGTGTATTTGAAGTTTTGGGACAATGGGATTGATTTGAGCGCCTGGAAATAGGACTTCCTCCTTATGTCGGTTTAGGGGTTGTTTTAGAAAGAGATCTAATATTTGAGTTTTGTTCATTCTGTGAGGAGGTGGCTGTGAAGAAGTGATTTCAGAGTGGTTCTTCAAACAGGTTAGCAATGAAAAAGTTTTCTTTACATGGAGCCTATCCGTGTTACATATTCTTTGTTTGTATTAGGAGGAAAATGAAAAAGGATTAGTTACTTGTTTAATACTCCAGGCATGCTGTCGGTGAGAGCAGAAGTACGGTAAGCACACATGGTTCTAGAGAAAATCAGAGATTTTGGTTTTCTTGGGTCCCAGACGATTGAAGTTTAAGTCTTTAATATCTTTTTTGTTCTTTCCTTCTTCTTTTTTTGGATGAACGAGTTTTATGGTTATTGGTCTGTTTGATATGATTTATTAGATGGGCTTGTTGAATGTGTTGATACTTCAGAAAGTGACATCTTAATCTATTCAATTTTTATTTTTGTCCTTGGTGAAGTTTGGATGGGTTTGGACCTGAAAAACATTAAATTCTCTGCACTTTTTTCGCTCTTTAATGCCTCTGGTTCTCTCTTCGGAGATTGAATAACATTTTATAATGTACTGTGCCACTTCGTCTGATCAATCTTCTGATTTATTCTATTATCTTTCAAAAAATCTGTTTTGGCTCCTACTCTATCTCTTTCACCATCAATTTTTCTTTTTCCTGGTTTGTGCGACTATGCAGTTAAAAATTTATTGATGCTGCCAATTTCATGGTGTTGTATTCATTTCTAATGATAGACATTTGTATTTGAGAGGGAGATATGCTTATATTGTCTGTTCGTGGCAGATGCAAAAATTGGAGATTTTGGATTTATAGGATTGCATTAATCAAATGTTTTACTGTCTCATATTGCAGGTAAGTAGATATCAGAAAAATGGCAACTGATCTTAATACTGGGCTGTCCATGAAGACGTTTGTTTTTGGTTTGAAGTTGTGGGTGTTAATGGGGATCGCTGTGGGGTTGTTTATTGTAATTATCCTCGTGGTTCTATCATTTTTCCTTACTTCGAGAAAGAAATCCACAAGGGCTAATGACATGCTTACCATTACCCAAATTCCAACTGTTTCGGATGAAATCAAAGTGATTAAGGTTGATCAAGTTTCAGCTAACCGGTATGTTCCCAATCATGATGCTTTCCTTACCCTTAATGACAAATTGAAGGACAGGGAGTTGGAGAAGGTTATGATCGATTCAAAGAATGGGGATAATAATACCCAATCAGGCTCCTTTAATAATACAGAGCAAGAAGGTATCAGTTCTCACTCGGGAGAAGAGGGAGGTTCAGGAACACTTCCTGCATACAGGTCTTCTTTGCATCCTGTAACTGCTCCTTCACCTCTGTCTGGTCTGCCTGAGTTCTCTCACCTTGGTTGGGGTCACTGGTTTACACTAAGGGACCTAGAACGTGCAACAAACCGGTTTTCAAAGGAAAATATTATTGGTGAGGGTGGATATGGAACTGTTTTTCGAGGCCATTTGATTAATGGCACTCCTGTAGCTGTTAAGAAGCTCTTCAACAATTTGTAAGTTGTCTGCAAGCTTCTTTCCCTTATACATTTTTTCCTTTAAAGACTTTCCATAGTTTGTAATTTCTTTCTACTTATATGAATATATGAATTATCTTATAGAGGACAAGCTGAGAAGGAGTTTAGAGTGGAAGTTGACGCTATAGGTCACCTGCGGCACAAAAACTTAGTTCGTCTTTTGGGGTATTGCATTGAAGGAACTGGAAGGTATGATACCTGTTTGCGCTACGTCCTTGTTTCTTTGCTGGAGTAATTATCTTTTAAGTTCACAACTTGTTTTGGAGCAAATGTTCAGGAATTAATTTTTATTAATGAATGGCATATTTTCTCTCAATGTTTCATTTAATGTAACTAATCTGTGGATCAATATTCTTCATATAAAAATTAAATCGCATGAAGAACCTGGCCACAAGAATATTGTTGACAAGAAAACAAAGTTAACTCTAATCATTTCAGAATTCATATATATATATATATATATATATATTGCATGCATTTTTTCATTTGAATATCCAAGAATGCTGTTTATGTTAATCTTTGGATGTGAGTGCGTGTGCTCAGGGGTGTGTGTGTGTGTGAGAGAGAGAGAGAGAGAGCTAAGTTTACATGTATTTAGTTAATTGCTTGCCAGGTTGTTGGTATATGAGTATGTCAACAATGGCAACTTAGAGCAGTGGCTCCATGGAGCTATGCGTCAACATGGATATCTCACTTGGGAGGCACGGATGAAAATCCTCCTTGGTACTGCAAAGGCGTAAGTCAACCATGTCTTATTTTGATTATTTAACCTTGTCTTGAGTTCATATCCTTTGGATTACATAATGCAGGCTGGCTTATTTACACGAGGCTATTGAGCCTAAAGTTGTCCATCGAGATATAAAATCAAGCAATATACTGATAGATGATGACTTCAATTCTAAGTTATCTGACTTTGGTCTGGCCAAATTGATGTGTGCGGGAACCAGTCATATTACAACTAGAATTATGGGTACCTTTGGGTGAGTGATTTTCCCCATCTTTATGATAAACAGTTTCTTGCAACGTTAATAAGTACCAATTTTTATACCATTTTAAACTGCTTAATTTCCTAGGTTGATGGAATGTATACAGGAAAATATCACTGTGAGTGATTGATATTTAACTATCTTTATTCCCCCTACTTTGGTCCTATTGCAGATATGTTGCTCCAGAATATGCTAATTCTGGCCTCCTAAATGAGAAGAGTGATGTCTATAGTTTTGGCGTAGTGCTTCTGGAAGCAATTACTGGAAGGGATCCAGTGGATTATGGACGACCTCCAAATGAGGTATCCAATCAAATCTCTTTCTACTGAAGTAATTTGAAATTCCATGCAAGTATAGTTATTTCACTGTACCTGTTTCTGAGCAGTTACGGAAGGGGTTTAATATAATTTAAGTTCCCTTCTTAACCTTGTGTAAGATTGCATGACTTGTGGAAATATAACTTGCTCTTTCTATAAATTGGGTAATGCATATCAAATTACTTTGGAGTTCGTAGTATCTTAGTTTGTTATGTCATGCAGTCTTCTTTCCTGCAACTGATCTATTGACCTCCTCTTAAAATGCATGCCATTTTACTGGTCACTATTGTCTTGAGATGATCCTATTGGGTGATTCTTGCAGGTAAATCTAGTCGACTGGCTCAAATTGATGGTTGGAAGCAGGCTCTCCGAAGAGGTCGTGGATCCAAACCTTGAGACTAGGCCATCAACAAGTGCCCTTAAACGAGCCCTTTTGACGGCTTTGAGGTGTGTGGATCCGGATGCTGACAAGAGACCACGGATGAGTCAAATTGTCCGCATGCTTGAATCTGAGGAATATCCTATACCTAGAGAGGTTTGACCATAATGATTTTATCCGATGCCAGATATATATATATATATATATACACACCAGATATATACCCGTCTTATTGCAGTGTCATTAATAGAAAAATTATGCATGTGAGAAACAAACGAGACACTGGCTTTTTTCATTCACAGAATCACATGTAGGGAAATCAACAACCTCGTAAAGGTGTAGATTTAATGAATGCCAATAACATTAAAACACAATTTCGCCCTTAAAATATGTATGTGCAATGGTTTTCAAGTGGAAAGTTTTTGTTATAAAGTGGTAAGCTTACTGACCCTTTAAACGTGGTGTGCTTGGAATTTTCAGGATCGAAGACGCAGGAGTCAGGCAGGGAATGCAGAGCCTGAGTCTCTCAGAGAGAATTCGAAACATATAGGAGTGACAATCCAGATTTGAGGTCTGATGTCAGAATGAACCATCAGGCGTAGACATTATGAGCCAATTACTGAATCTGAGGGTATTATTCAAGTTCAAGTCTTGCATTCTTTCAATGTCATTGTTAGGAGGATCAAGGAAGGGAAACATGAAACATGAGAAGAGTGATTGGGGGATGGCTTAAATGCCTTTTCTTTTTAGTACCTAGATTTAGATTTTGAGAAAAAGATTGTTTTGTTTATGAAAGTGGCAATTTTAACAGGAAACCCCAGCCACTGGTGGTGTGTATAGGTCTATGGATATGTTATTTCCCTTTTTATTTCTGCCTTTTTGGTTATAGCTGTTAGGTAATTTATTTCATGAGGATTGTCATGAAAACTCCCTGCTGTGAGGTGGAAAAATGAAAGGGAAAAAATAGGTTTTGTTTATTGACTGCATTTGAGAGGTTATGCTCTCTGGATACAATTCTGCTCTCCCCTCTCTTTAGTCGGTGAATAAAAACTCCGGCTGATTTTCTCTTGAATTCTTGGACCTAATAAATAAATCTTGAGATTGTTGGAATTTTGTATCTGATCATCCAGATCATAATGACCGATTCCTTGGAATTTCTCTCAAAACTTTTTCTGGTCTTATGAATTGCGTGCTGTGATCTTTAGTTAAAATAGATCTATAATTTTTTTAATGCCGAAAAAATCGCACAAGAAGTTAGAAAGGAAGAAAGAGTCATTTTCGGTCCACTATGGAGATTTGGGTCTCGATCGGTGTGGTCTAGAGTCCCTAGCAATGGTTCAGTGCAATTGTACGGTGTCGGTGTGTACATCCATGTCAGTGAATAAGAGGTAAATGTAGGGAAAATAAAGAGAGTGAGTACACAGATTTTTGTGGTTTGGCATAATGCCTACGTTCACGGACGTTTGAGGAGGAAAAATTCACTATAATATATTTGTTTTACAGTCCCTCGTAGTAACTAATTTCTTACCATACAATAGAAATCGAAGATCTATTTTCTAGAGGAGATAATCACGCTGGAGTTCTTGTCACGAGGTTGAAGAAATTAAAGAAGAAGTCCAGTTGAAGCCACTCTTCTCATCGAGTCTGATCCATTTTTTTATCCTTGGCCTTGGGAGTGATGAGGGATGGTAGTTTTATTCCACCCCTCGTTGGCATGCCTAACTTGCTTCCTTCATTTCTCCATTTTCTCTTCTTTTCCGTTCCTTCCTTCTTTTCCCCCTGACACTTTTTTTTTCTCTTATCCCCTCTTTGTCTCCTTTTCCTCTATCATTCTTTTGTCTTCTAATGGGGAACCCTTTGATGGGTTGGGCTGGTTATCTGGGCTCGAGATATTTTATCACCTTCAATTGCCCGCGATTCTCAAGGTCTGTTTGTTAAAAAAAAAAAGACATTGAGAATCTTCAAAGCTAAAATATGTAATTGAAATAATCAGTCAAAGTCTGTAGAGAAATAAATCTCGGGAGCGGGTTCATGGTTATTGTTTCATTTGCATTAAGCAATAAAGATTTTCGAACACGGAGTTAGGAGGGAGGTGTACTCGACCACGTAAGATGTGAGCGTGGAATTTGAACATGGCGGGAGATATACTCTACCACGTAAAGTGCGAGTGCGAAACTCAGATGTGGCAGTAGATGAGCTTAACTGCGTAAGATGCAAGCGCAAAGCTCGGACATGGCCGGAGATATACTCAACTGCGTAAAGTGCGAGCGCGGAGCTCAGACATGGAGAGAGATATACTCGACCGTATAAAATGCGAATGCTGAGCTCGGATGTGGCAGGAGATAGGCTCGACCACATAAATCGTGAACATGGAGCTTGGCTTTGGCAGGAGATGTGCGAGAGATAGGCTCGACCGCGTAAAGTACGAGCGCGAAACTCATCTTGGCAAGATAAGCGGGAGGCAGGCTTGATCGTATTAGGTGCGAGCACAGAGCTTGTCTTGACGTGATAAGTAGGAGGTTGGCTCGACCGCGTTAGGTGCGAGCGTGGAGCTCGTCTCGACGAGATAAGCAGGAGACTAGCTCGACCACTTCAGGTGCGAGTGCAGAGCTCGCCTGAGATAAGTGGAAGGTCGGCTCAACCGCGTCAGGTGCGAGCGCGGAGCTTGTCTAGGAGTGCGAAGACCGGGCATTCGAATGATCTGCCTACCTGTTGGGTGCCTGAGGAGTCGGGCGGTCTTAGCCTTTCCTGTTTGTTGACTCGTTGGCAAAGATAACTCGGGAAAGGCGGTTGGGGCATAAGTGTAACATTCAGTGTTTGCTGAAGGAGATGCCGTCTTAAGAGTAATGTCAGGCAGCCGAAAGACTAGACTCGCACTTCGTTGTGAGACAGGCCGAGTTGCCATAAGGCTCCACCCGCCTTTTGACCCTTGATAGGAAGGTAAGTAAAATGTGTTTGACAGTATTGCAAGAGTCAAACTGGTTAGTGTAAATAATCTCCAATCACAAGTGCGAAATTTGCAAACCTGAATTATCTTGCTGGAATGTGGTGAAGGTCTAATGCGGTTGTTGTGGCATGAGTAGAACACTCGGCATTTGTTAGGGAAGATGTTGTGCTGGTGCTATCCATGGGAGAGTCAAGAGACTCTCAGTTTGGTGGCATGAAGGTTGGTAAGTCGATGGACTTGTGTCTGACTGAACATTTGGGCAAGTCCAGAGACTTGTGCCCGACCTAAACTTCGTAGCGAATCAAGGGACTCATCTTATAGCACGGCGGACGACAAGTCAAGGACTTGTATCCAACTGGTCTTCTGGACAAGTCTAGGGACTTGTGCTCAACCTGAATTTTATGGCTAATCAAGGGACTAGGCTTGTAGCATGAAAGTCGGCAAGTCAAGGGACTTGTGTCAAGTGGGTCGTCTAGTGCCTGGCTTGACTTCGTGGCTAGTCAAGGGACTCGGCTTGTGGCACGAAAGTCAGCAAGTCAAGAGACTTGTGTTCAACTTTTGCATCGCGACGAGTCAAGGGACTCGGCTTTGTTGGCGAATGTGCTTGTCTGTGCTAAGAAAGCCAATCCAGTTAGCATAAATAACCCAAATCACAAATGTGAGGTTAACCTGAATCACTTTGCTTGTGCAAGGTAAAGGTTGGAGGTGTGCCAGCAAGGCCTGTGGGCAGCCGTGTTTCGGCGATGATGAAGATTGGGTGCCCGCGATGCCAAGTAGCTTATTCTAATATAGACATATTAAGATGTTCAGGTGATGCCCGAGTGGGCCTGCGTAGTGGGTGTTCCATACCACATAAACCAATTCTATTACTATAAATGAAATTCACACAAATCTCGAGAGAGATTAACCAGGATTTTTTAGTCGTTGTAGCTGATCTTTGCTTGACTGAAATTGTCTGTTGCTAGTGGTTGTTGTTTCATCGTCCTCTCTTCTTCTTTATTTATTTATTCTCTTTTTTTTTTAACTGAGTTTGTTCACTGTTGGGAAGTCGTCCATCTCTAAGTATCTTCAAAGCGATGTGGACTTAACCACCTCTTAGAAAATTTCCTATTCATTTTCTCTCGGGTCGTGTATTGTGGGCGAGTCAAATACTGGGTGGTTCCTTGTGTTCCATTACATGTATCGTGCATGGCTCATGTGAGGTGCACGTTACACAAGCATAGCACCCGCATAAACATCTGTTGTTAACTGTCGAGAAGTTGTCTACCAAGTAAGGTGGCGAGCGTCATGCCCTGCATGAATGTGGCTGAGGAAAATGTCCAAGATGAGGGGCTTTGGCCAAGCTGTTGCTCGGGCTTGCCTTTGGTGGGTTGTTACCTGCTCGTGAGGTCGAGATACTGGTGGTCAAGCAACTAGTGGCCAAGACGCTCATAGCCGAGAAGAGTGGTAGCTCAGTCTGTGTGGCTGAGCAGAATGGGTGTGCCGAGCAATGTGCATGTGGTTGTGCATGTGATTACCGATAAGAGTGGGTTCCCGCCACTATGTGGCCGAGCAAGGTGCATGTGGTCGTGCATGGCTGTGGCCGAGATACACGCTGCGGAAAGTTGGTGAGGAGCAGGTGGGCTAGATGCCCATCACTGGCCAAGTGAGAAGCCATGCTCGCCACTAGGTGACCAAGCAAGATCTTGGGCCGAGGGATTGGTTGCTCGCCACTGGGTGGCCGAACAACCTCCTGGATCAAGGTGGGGTACCCACCATTCAATGGGCGAGGAACTTGGTTCGTGGAGCATCCTGCCGAAGACAGAAATCGCTAGCGGGCTTGGCAGTGTCGTGGGAAAGGGCCCACTAGGTTCACCCGTTGCCTCCTACAGTGCACGACGTGCACATCCTCCATTGACGGGGACGTCCGGACGGGGAAAGAAACTGCTGCCGGGCCACGTGGTGGCCACCAACAGGTTCATCAAGCTCACGGTTGGCTGCCGTGAGCCTCTCGGGTGCATGTTTCCATGCACCCATTAGGTGCACCGTGCTTAGTCTCCGGCAGCGAGGATGAGCCGGTCGGAGACAGAATCCTCCTACAACCCGAGTGGTGACTGCCAAAGGGTTTTCAGGCTTGCGGTGGGTAACCCTCTCGCTTACACTGCAATGTGCACCCCATTGTATATGCCATGCATAGTCAGGACGTGCATGGACAGCGGGCACTGTGCACTTGTGCGCTTAGGTGCACAATGCTCGCCCGACTATGCATGTGCCTGGGTACTATGCATTTATGTGCACAGTGTCTTTGCATGTGCATGGGTACTGTGCATTTAAGTGCATGGATTTTGCGTGGCACTGTGCACTTAAGTGCACAGTATTTGTCCGCAAGTTCATGTGCTATGTGCATATATCCCGTGCATAAAAAACACATCTAATTGGTCGGAAATATGAGTTACTCGGTCACTTGAGCTACAGGTGCCATGTGCAGGCACTTAAGTACACAATATCTGTAACTACATGGGCGAGGAAGAGTTTACTCGTCTGATGTTTGCGATGGCATCATTAATAAAAATAAGAGTAGGAAAGTTGAGAATACTTATCTGGAGAAAAATTTATCCACTCAATCTTAGATGAATTTGCAAGTAAAAAAATCATCATTATCCAACTTCTGGTGTAAAAAATTAGTCGATCCCACAAATGGCACCAACTGCTTATGCCAAAAAAATTGCATAACAGACCGAAAGGGAAGAAAAACTCATTCCCAGCCCGCTATGGAGATTCATGTCTCGATCAATGTGGTCTGGAGCCCCTGATAGTGGTCCGGTGCAACTGTATGGTGCCGATGCGTACATCCATAGCAGTGAATAAGAATCAAATGCAAGAAAAATAAAGAGAATGAATACACAGATTTACGTGGTTCGGCATAATGCATACGTCCACAAGTGTTTGGGGAGGAGAAATCTATTATAATATGCTTGTTTTACTGTCTCTCATAGTTACTCATATCTCACTGTACAATAAAAATCAGCAATCTATTTGCTGGAGGAGATATTCAAGCTGGAGCTCTAGTCATAAGGTTGAAGAAGCTGAAGAAGAAGAAGTCCAGTCGAAGCCACCCCTTCTCGTCTGGCCTGATCCCTTTTTTATCATTGGCCTTGGCTGTGGTAAGGGATGACAATTTTATTCCACTCCTTGTTGGTGTGCTCAGTGGTGGAACCAGCAATTTCTTTGAGGAGGGGCCAACTTTTTTACTATGTGACACATTTATGTAAAATAAACAGAAATTAAAAAATCATAAAAACATTACTACATATAAAATAGGATCTCGATAATTTGCTACATACACGTAAAAATAAGATTCTTTAAGTACAACTTAATATATGTTTTAGATTTCTGACAATGAGGTTTCATAAAATAATATACATCCATTATTATTTGTGTAATGAAATATTTAGAATTTAATTTTTTCATAAAAACTATCAAGTGATATTTTAGAAGGTCATATTTTATTCTATTATGTAAGTTAGTTTATTATATTTTATGTAAAATTTCGATATTTTTGTGTCATATTAAACATATAATGTAATAATTAAGACCTTAAATAAATTCTTTTTTTGCTTAATGAAGTCTAGAGGATAAAACCTCTCAACTAATTTTCATATAGATTATCGGGCTTAAATGATTTTTCTTGTATTAATTTCAATTTGTACTCCATACATTTCAGAAGCCTATTATTATATAACAAAAAGTTTTGAGATCCATATTAATAAGTTTATTATTTCTCTTATTAATTTTAATTTAATTTTGATAAGACCACAACCTTGAAAATAGATATTATATAGAAATTATACAAAATTTAGGAACTATAAGAAAAAAAATTGGAGAGAGACATTTCTAAGTATATTGAAATTTTAGAAAATTTTAAAAAGTATATGGAGATTATAAATTTTTTGGGGGGGCCATTTCTATATTTATAAAACTATATTGAATAAAATCTTAGAATCTTGGGGCTATTTTGAATTTTCCATAAATTTTGGCCCCCCTCAAACTAAATGTGGTTCCGCCACTCAGCGTGCTTGACTTGCTTTTCTTCATTTCTCTCATTTTTTTTTATTCGTCTCTTCCTTTTTTCTCCTCTCACACTTTCTCTTTCCTGTCTCTCTCTTTGTCTCTCATTCCTCTATCCTTCTTTTGTATTCTAGTGGAGACTATTTGATGGGCTGAGATGATTATATAGACTTTGTGATATTTTATCTCCTTCAATTTCTATTCTTACGAATTCACGTGGAAGGTTTCTTCCGATTAAAAAAGTTCCTCAGGTGGCTAAACATACGAAATAAAGTGAAAAATTTACAACAAAAAAAAAAAGTCAAATTCGATCAACAAGTGTACGAGGGAAAAGAAAAAAAGAAAAAAGAAAAAAGAAAAAAGAAAAACGAGAGCTAAATATTATATATATTTAACAAAATCCAGGTGGCTAATGAGGCACATTCGGATTCGGGTCAATACGACTCAAAAAATTCTCTAGAATCCAAAAGACAAACTCTCTCTAGAGTGGAAAATGAGAAAATCATGAACAAGAAACAATGAATATGGGACAAACAGGAAAGATAATTGAGTTAAGAGGGGAGAGAGTATGATCTCAATTGCAAGAACAATTTTATGTTGGCAACAAAAAAAGGTGTGTTCATGGTTAAAAAAATCAGTCGCTCTTTTTATTTCTTCTAGTATTCTCTCTCTGTTCTATCTCACAGTATCTTCTTCTTCTTCTTCTTGTTGCCCACTTGTGTTCCCCCCCTTCCTTTAGCAAGACTCGATCCTTTTTATAGGAGGAAATGGTCATATTAGCAGGTTGCCTATCCAGGAAACATAAATTACGACAGCTGTGCTTTTGTTCTGTAAGTCTGACTGCTGCTGGAGCAGGCCATAGCCATGGCCATGCTTCTTCTCAAGATGTCATCACAGTTGAAACTTGGGTAAGTTTTGAAAAGATGTATGCCCTGGTTTATCCTAACCTAATGCCAACATATTCATTAGCTCACATTACTTTTGATGCCCCAAAGGTTGCATTTGGATAGAAGAATTTGGATTTAGATTTGAATCTGAATTTAGATTTCTAATCAACCATGATTTTAAATCCAAGATTTTAAAAGATTATCTCATAATAAACCAAAGCTTGTCGTGCTTTGGTGCAAATCCGAACACAGACTGCAAATGTAATCCAAATCCTCCTTTCCAAAACCATGCATGCAAACACATCACAAGTTCAAAGATGGACCAAACTTCCCATTGTTACTTCTTCGAAGATTAGTGCTTTCCCAGTTTTGTGCATGAGCATCATTCTTCAGAATGACTCCTTAGTCTTACTTTTTCCGGTACTTGTTTTCCCCTACCTGACAAAATTTCTCAGAACGATTTTCTTGGAAACAATTTCCTCAGAATTGCATTTGTTCTGACCTACTTTCTTGGGAGAACTTACTTGGAGTGGTATTTCCTTGGAATGATGCTTCCTTGAAATGGTTGCAATGGGGACTCGTTTACTTGGAATCAGTGAGTCTCGGATTGGTTCCTTGAATGAGGAAGATACTCGGACTAATGCAACAGTGACTTAAATGAGGTACATCTTTTCCGTAGTTTGGTCTGTTCTCAGAGCTGGTTTGCTCCTTCACCTAAGTTGAAGTTGAGACCCACTTTTTACTATCTTCGTATTGGCCTAGCTTTCATTATGTCCATAGTCCTACAAATTGTAAGAAATCCCGAATCCTTCGGCACAGTCAATTTTGAAAAAGTTTATGTTGCCAGACGGTCTTTTTTATAATCTTGGAGGATGCATGATCCATGCTTTAAATAAAAGATAATTCACATTCTCATCAAGCATTAGAAACATGTTTGTGCCCAACAGGCAACAACAATAATGCCAAGCAAGAACTGAAATAAGCATAGGGCACAACAACATTCTCATTTTCTCAATCACTTGGTAAAAATACACAGCAAATGAGATAGAGCTAATGTGCACAATCAAAAACCCATAGAAATCACCCAAAGCACTTCAAAAGTATGTAGAATAATTATGTAAATTGCAAATAAAGGTCTAAAAAGCTTCAATGAATGAAATACAATCTAGAACACGCTGTTTATGAAACATATTGAACAGTATACCCTGCAAGAAAGTTTGAGGTGCTAGGAAGAATTCACAAGTGCGGTTTTGCACTTGTGGGGCCAGACCGAGTGTTCAACAGAGGCTGTAGAGCTGTAACTACAATGCTCATATTTGGCCGAAAGTCAGCTTCATATTGCACACACAAGGCAGCAACGGCAGCCATCTGTTTCCAGTGTAAACCAATCATAATGTGATTATCAATGAATGCTAGCATAAAATCAGCTGCAAGTTGTCATCAAACTGAAGACATGATTCTTATGAGAATAGTGAACAGCCCTAAATGCATTTTCTAATTACAGAAGATAGCCTTGAATACCTTTGCAACTGCCTTGGAAGGGTATTCTCCATCTAGTTTAGCATCAATACATTGCTTCACCTTATCTTCACTGAGTTTCGGTGTTGCCTAATTGAGTCCAGAATCATAAAAGAATCAGGTTCAATGGAACTTGCAATTCCATATCCCAGCAAATTTCTCTCCCTCAGAGAAAAAAGGATGGAAATAAAGCACTTAAAATATAGTTACTAGCAGAACCAAGATTCGTTACCCATGTCACAAGGCTCTGCTGTCCACGTGGCAGGGTGTGATCAACAGGTTTTCGACCAGTCAAGAGTTCCAGCAGGACAACACCAAAGCTGTAAACATCACTCTTTGAACTCAGCTGCCCAGTCATCGCATATCTGCCATACAAAATTAGAAATTTAGGCCTGACCTTTGGGAAGGTGTCTACTTCAAAGTGGCAATTACATAGCATGCCCAAGAAAGTTATTAAGGAGTAGAGCAAAAGGGATGATAATTTGTTTACTAAGGTAGGTATGAGTTATCAGAAGTGAGACTATATCCCTCTCTTGACCCATCTAGCATTTTTGTTTTACCTCTTTCCTGTTCCTTAATTGTGATACATTACCATATCCTTCAACCCAAAAAGATGAGAAGCACCTATCTGAAATGTCCAGGAAAAACTTACTCAGGAGCATGATAACCAAAAGTGCCAAGTACACGAGTGGAATGAAGACGTGCAGCATTATCAGGTGCTTGATTTGATAAATCAAAATCAGCGATTTTCGCAACATCATCGTCAAAAAGCAGTATATTGCTGGACTTGATATCACGATGTATGATGTGAGGTTGTGCTTTTTCATGTAGATACTCAAGTCCCCTTGCTGCCCCAACTGCAATTTTAACTCTCTGTGCCCACGACAGAACTGGGCCTGGCTCTGCTCCTTTGACACCTTTTCGTCCTATAGGCACGTATTAAAGAACATTGTTTGTATTAGCAATGTTATGGAAGGTATCATGTTACTTCCTGAAAAAATTGTATGCCTGCCAATGGCCGTCTGGCTTAATGGCACCACCCAATGGTCCCTAAACCCATGGTCCTTAGGGACCATTGGGTCCATGGTTGGGGGTTCAAACCACCCCCCTTCCCCTCCCCCCAAAAAAACAGAAAAAGAAAAAACTAGGGCTGATGTCCCTAAAAAATTGCCAAGCAAAAAAAAAAAAAAAAAAAAAAAAAAAAAAAAAAAAAAAAACAGAGACAGAGAAAGAAATATGTATGCCCACTAAAATTTAATTATGAAACTTAGGCCCCGTTTGGATGTTAACATCTAAACACCACTCAAACACAAATACTTTTCAATTTCAAATCTTAACTTTTTCATCTAATCATTACACTTTCCCAAACTTCTAAACAAAACATAAAAATCAATTCAACTTTTTCAAATCCCAAAAGAAAAATAATATTAAAAAATAATATTCTAACAATATTTTAACTTTATAATATTTTCATTCAATTTTTTCTCTCTCCTTTCCCAAAATCCCATAAAACATCTTAACGCAAACCATTTCATTACCATTCACAAACTATTTCACTACTATTCACATATTTATCATCTCATCTCAACATCCAAACGAGGCCTTAATGAGATGCTTCCCACAAATAGTTGCTAAACACTCCGCGAGAGGATTTTTAAAATGGGCAAAGCAGGTTTCTGGTTCCTATTAAATGACTACACCCGTGACATAGAATACGGGTTCAATAATTATTATCAATTACAGCACTAAATTTCTGCAACAACTAAGAAAATTTTGAATATAGTTTATAGAAGAAGTTTGTCATATATAACCGCTGTTACTGGGCTAGAAACACAAAACTTTATTTCTCTGGTCATCTTGAAGTAAAGGATAAATGAAAGATTCAAATTTTGTCAATATAATGGTACTGGTGTTTACATATTATGTTGAAACATAAGAGTAATATGCTTACTTACCGTGTAGTATATCATGAAGAGATCCATTAGGAGCGTACTCATATGCGAGGACACGGAGAGGACCATCAACACAATAACCAATAAGTCCAACAAGATTTTCATGTTTCAGTCTTGATACCATGGAGATCTGTATGTTTTTAAGCCAATTTCTAAGCAATCGAAATCAAAAGGGAGAAATGGTACCAGTAGGCAGTAGTAATTGTAATGAACTCATACGAGTACCTGTGCCAGAAATTCTTGGTCAGGTTGTTTACTGGAGTCTAACTTTTTAATGGCTGCAGCCTGTTCACTTGCTAGGACACCATGATATACTTTTCCATATGAGCCCTCGCCAATTAATGCCTTTGTACCAAAATTATCTGTAATATCTCTCAATTCATCTACTGGAATGGCAGGGACAGCGATAGGCTGGATAGTTACAGTCTGTGTATCTTTTGTCACAGCTTCCTTGGAAGAATAACCACCACTAATGCCTGTGTGGTTCATGAATGCATAGTTTCACAAAATGCTGATGCATGATAATTGATAGCTATAATTACACAATATATAGGTCTAAACTTTCCAAAAAGTGGGATATTGAGATGCCAAGGATGTGGCGAAAAAAGCATGCAAAACAAGCATGAAAAAATGTGGAAACATACGACAAACAAGTTGCCCTAACTAGATTACTTATAAAGAAAAAAAACAAGTTGCCCTAACTAATGGCAAGGCAGAATTCAAAGAATATAAGCTACAAACTTTGATAAAGAATCAGGCATCTTTCTTTCACCAACCAATATTGTTTTAAATAGAAAAGATCAACCAATGTGTGTGAAGGAGAGAGTAGCTTGATTCAATGATAAGGGAAAAGGAAAAACTAAGTGCGGCTTAGGAATAAAGATCACCTGCTGAATTATTTCCCATCAACTGCCCAGTATCAGCAGCTCTATGGATATCATTTTCTACACAACAGCCAAAGCAGCTCATTATCCCTTTTCCTATAGGAAGATCTCAACTCTACTTTCTGCACACCTGAAACAAAGTGACATGTAACATAAGCAAGAAAACCATGCACACTTACGCATTTAAGAAATTATTCCTCATAAAGGCCAATGCCTCCAACAGAAAATTTACTCATGTTTAGATTATTTACTTTGTACGGAGGAAAATTGCCTATATCTAGTGGAAATAACCACCTTAACATGTAGTGGCTAGTTGGGTTGCACCGCAATTTCAAAAGTTTCTTCTTTTCAAAAAGAAAATAACAGACTCAACTCTAGATCATGACTAACTGTTGGTCCTCTGATTGCAATTTCATATTGAAAGCAAAAGGACCATACCTTTTCTAATCTGTCTCGCACCGATATATAAAATTCCTAAAGCAAATGTAGGAACTTCGATAAAGAATTAACTAGACATCACATGACATTAGCACTCTAACAAAATGACACATACATTGAAAGAACGTATCCTATGCTCCCTATTTCGTTATACCTGCAATTTGCCATGTGCTAGTGCCAAGAATTTTAGCAGCAAGAAATATGCGAGATGACACGTAGAAATTACGTCCAGGACCTTATATTTTACAGAAAATGAGTTACTGAGTCCTTCCAACTGGATTGTTGAACAATAAAAATTGGCTGTTCCTATTTTCATTGGAAAAGAAATGAAAAATCTGCATTGGCATCTAAAAACATATAAAAAGTTTCAAGGCAAAGTTGAGGCGTTATAATTGACCACAATAGCAAAAGTAATTTACTGTCATCATGATCATTCAAATCCAAGGCAAATTTGAGCAGCACATCATGATTCATGGATGCCGTATGAATCCAATTCAAAAGGCATTTCTAACTAAACAGCATAAGCAAACGCCAATTAAACTCTCATCTACTATTTATCACACAACAAAATATCTCATAACCCTACAACTTAAGAAAATGAACCAATTAATCTCAGTAGATTATTATGATCCTCGTACAGCATCAATTTGCTAAAAACCATATAAGATAACATTCAGAAACTTCGATCTCTTTTATTAGCATATGCTTCCTCTACAATCAGAAGAGGGTAATGAGGAAAAAAACAAAACATGAACTGAAAAAAACAAAAGAAATATAGTTCTAAGAACAAATAACTAAACCCAGAACTTAAAAAAGCGATCACTGCCAAAAATTGACAGGATTTCAGGACATACCCAGAATTTTATGGGCAAGAAAACAGTCACCTTTTAGGGTAGGGAAAAATAATGATGCTTGCAAGTGATGCTTTCACTAACAGCCTTAAATTGTTATTCTTTCCTCAATTTACAGAATGAAAGAGGGAATGATATGATCTGAAGCCTACCAAGATGGAAAGGCAGAGTGTGAAAGAAGAACAAAGTGCAAGGAAAAGTCTCGTCTACTCTTGACTTCTGCTGGGCAAATATTACAGCGAGCCTGCGAGGGGCTTTACTCTTCTTTATAAATATTATATATAAATAAAGACCGTTTGTCAGTCTGCTTCGGTTGTTGCGTTTCTGTCAACAAGTCATATGGAATTGGGAAGGAAATGTTGGTCAGAATGCCAAAGGAGAGTCGTATCGATTGTATTTTTCTTTTTTCTTTTTAGTTAATAGTTAAAGGAAATGTATTTTAATGATTTTGTAAAAATTTTTTAAATGTTTAAGAAATTTAAAAAAAAAAAATTACACTTGGGGTAAGAATTCTCCGTGGACGTAGCAATCCCCATCTATGATCTGGGAAAGGGCAGTTTTACTGAATTCGAGAGGTTTACCGATAGACCCTACTGACTAGTGCATTGTTTTTTTTCTTTATTTGAATAATAAGTTAATCTTGATTATTTTATTTTATTTAATTATTATAATTTTTTAAAATTTTTAAATAAAATGTAATAAATAATTTAATTTTTTTAAATATTAAAATAAAAATAATATTAAAAAATAAATATTTTATTAACTTTTAATTTTTATCTCATTTTATTTCATTTCAACTCATCATCCAAACCTCTCCTGAAATATATTTCATAGACTGTATTTGGATGTTGAGTTGAATTCAATTCTTTATGAATAGTAATCAGTTGAGTAGTGAACGGAGTTATGTAGAATCCATCTAAACTGAGTTTAAAATGTATTTGGATGTTAAGATGAGTTTGATTCTTTTTGTGAAAATTTGAAAAAGATTGTGAGTTCTACGTATAAAACTGTGTTAAGTTCAAAAAGTTTGTGAGTCTCACGTGTAAGTAAGTTTTGAATTGAGATGAGTTTAATAATTTAATAAGTAGATATTATTAATTTTAATTTAAAATTAAACTGAACTCAACTGATTTCAGCAACCAAATGAAGCCTAATGTTTAAAAAAAAAAAACCCAATTCAATCCAGTTTTTAATGTTTAAGAAGAAAAAAAAAAGCACCATCGGTGCAAATGCCCGATAGATTATCTGTCCACCGTGGAGTAAATTTCTTCAATAAAATTATTTAACTTCAAATAGATTTTACTGCTTTGTTCTTTTTTCCTTCCCTCGAGCATTTTTTTTTTTTTTTTTAATTCTTAGATTCAACTGCCCTACATCGTATGCTTGAATTCTTATATTATATTTTATCTTTTTTTTTTTTCCTTAACATGTGTATGATATACGATTGCTAAATAGAATTTTTCATTTCTTTTTTATTCCCTCGAGCTACCGTTTCTTTTCTAACTTCCATATATTCACGAGAAATGCTACAATAAAATTTTATACCACACACTTCTACTTAACTAATATGTGATTTGATATATATATATAAATTAATATGTGATTTATCATTTTTATCCTTTTATTTAAGCATAAATATTTAAGTATTAAGTTAAAATGACAAAAATGATAAATTAGATATTGATTAAATAGAAATATATGGTATAAGACTTTCATGTAAATAGAGAAAGAAAAATGTAACATGAAACAATTAATTTTAAAATATAAAAATTATTAAAAAAAATCTTAATAATTAATTACAATGGTAAAATTTAAAAAATTTTAAAACACAAATGTAATTAATTAAAAAATTAACTTTTGTGGTAGGGGAAACCTTCTTGTGGCTGGATACAATTTCCACTCTAGAGACTAGAACCACCACATGGTGGCTAATGAGTCATCTCGCGGTGGTTAGAAGGAGGCCTGTAGGCCCATTCCTCGACGAATAAAGCTTGCCTCCCACAAGGTGGTTCCTTGCCACCCTATGGTGGCTAGTCTAGCCATAGGCGGCCATATCCGGCCAACTCTAGTGGTTTGGCAGCTTATGGCTAAATCAGCCACCATGGAAAGGATTTTTCCTTCCACCCGTTTTTGTTTTTAAAACTAGTGTTTTCTTTTAATTTTTTAGTTTAATTTTTATTTATCAAGTTTTAGATTTTTTTCTTATTTATTATATTTTTATTTCTTTAATTAGGGTGCTGATGTGGCGCTTAAATGCTACTTTATTGAGTTTTGAGTAGTTGCATTAAATGTGTGCATTCGGACCCTTTTTTTTTTGGTCCAGTCCGGAACCCGAAAACCTGGGTGCAATCCTGGTGGGTATCCGCTCGGATGACACCTGAGCAGTTAAGAAAATTTCAGATCCGGTTATATGATCTGGTTATCCGTAACCGGGTCCTTTAAAAAAAAAAAAAATTGCCCCTTTCTCGTCTTTAGTCGAATCGCTTAGGGTTTGCTTTTTCGTCTTATTGAATCCGCCTTCTCTCTTAGTCTCCAATCCGCCTCCTCTCTCGCTTAGGGTTTGCAGCTTTCTCGTCTTCCTCAATCCCTTCTGGCCTTCTCTCTCAAGTCTTTCCAATTCTCGAATCCCTTCTAGCATTATCTCTCAAGGCTCTGTCCTCTCTCAAGTCTTTCGACCTCATCGAAAGATAGAAACATAAACTTCGAAGTGCTTTGTGCATCTGGGTAAGACACGCGAAGGCTACCATCCATATTCTCTCTCTCTCTCTCTCTCTCTCTAAGCTCTTAAGATACTTTTCTTTGTACTTGGAAATTTTTCTCAGATTTTTCTCAGAAAAAGCTCAGATTTGTTTGGTTTATATTATTTTTCCTTTGCTCTGTAAACTTATTTCGATACCTTAGTAGTAGATTTTTTCCTTTACTCTGTTTTTCACATAGAATTTAGTTTTAATCACTTTTTTATGTAATACTCTGTTTGTTTGGTATATATTATTTTTCCTTTACTCTATTTTTCACATGGGATTTAGTTTTAATCACCGTTTTATATAATATTCTGTTTGTTTGGTTTATATTATTTTTCTTTTGCTCTGTTTTTCACATGGGATTTAGTTTTAATCATTGTTTTATATAATACTCTGTTTGTTTGGTTTATATTATTTTTCTTTTGCTCTATTTGTTTGGTTTTCTTGCTATTACAGTGGGTTTATGCCTTTTATTTCCGTATGCTTTTGATGGAGACTTTGAATAGCCCACTTTATTCTTTTTCCATGTTTGTCAAAAGGAACTCCTTGTAGTGTTCTTACCTGGTTGAGGATTGTGGTGGAGGGTTGGTATATATTTTACCCCCCAAAATGGCAAGATCTTAGTAATTAGAACTAATAGCATGCAATTCTGCAGTTATGCTAAGAATTTTTAGATCGCAAATTACTTGATGGTTTGAAGAGGTTTGGAATACTTTCTGCTTTATTTATGTTAGATGTCAAACAAAGTGCTTCCAAACACTGCTTTTAGGTATGTATAGCTTTTGTTTTTTTCAAGGGAAAATATACACATAAGAGTTGAAGGAAAAGAAGGGGTTGGGAAGCTTTTTCAGTGTCACTAATCATTAACAAACTCTTTCCAGTTGTGTCAAACCTATTAATTATACTAATCTCACGTGTCTTCTCCCTTAACACCCAAAGCTTATCACCCTCAGCAAATCTTTCCAGTTTTGTTTCTATTTTTTGATTTTTTTGATCCAGGTTATCAGTTTTGGAGCTTCACACCCAAACCCATGCACAATAATTTTTTTGGCTATCACGTTAGCTGTTGATTTGATTTTTATTATATTTCTTTTTTTTTTTCTTATGTTTAAAACAGATGGAAGGTAATTATTAGTATTTTTGTGAGGTTTTGTTTCAAGTTTTATTCTCTGTAATACTCTATTTTAATAATTATTTTATGCAATACTCTATTTGTTTGGTTTATATTATTTTTCCTTCTGTTTGTTTGGTTTATATGAAATGAAAAAAGGCAAATTGTACTATTTGTGTTCAAGCCTTAAAAAAGTGGACAATAGATTCCCATTAAAACGATGCCACCCCTTTATTTATTTACTTATTCAAAGACAATGACTAGATCTATAGGTTCGTATTATTGAGATATGGTTGAGAGACCTATATGGATTTGTTTGTTCTAACATATCAATCTGAAGATAGTTGTGTGCCTTAGCTTAAATGACCATCTCTCTTGTCATTGACTTATGTATAGTCTCCATCCCTACCCTGGTGGTTTGACATGGATCTTCACCCTCTTTCATGAAGGAATGAAACATTCCTTTGGTAATCAATGGGTCTCCTTTATTCTAATATCTCCTTCATGACCTGTGTGGCCTAACTTGAACATGGCAGTAATTTCAACATTAACCCCTTCATTTGTTTGTTTATTTTCTTTGTAAACATTCTATTGGCTTTTAGGTATGATTGAGAGACTCATGTGAGTGATTGCTTTTCTTATTTCAGAGTTGTTTTCGCTTTTCCATTAATATGAGAGTGCTCCTAGAAGAAAGACGAGACTTTTTCTTGGCGATATAGACACAGGAACTAAAGCTATAAGATAGTAATTATTGTAGTGTCTTTATGAGGTTTTGTTTCAAGTTTTATTCTCTTGTTCTTTTTTATTTATTATTTCTAATCATTATAGGTTTCATTTATCTTTTGTAATTGATGTTGTTGGTAGCTTATGGAGACTCGGTCTAGTAGAAAAGTTTCCAAAATGGCATCACCAGATCAAGGTGAAAGAAATCAATGTTTCCCCCCAATTCTAGATTCAAGATGTGAAGACTAATGCATTTTGATATTTGTAAATTTATGTTTTAGTTTAATTAGTTGTGATGTATTATTATTTCTTTTGTTCTTTGTAAATTTATGTTTTAGTTAATTAGTTGTGATGTATTATTATTTCTTTTGTTCTTTGTAAATTTATGTTTTAGTTAATTAGTTGTGATGTATTATTATTATTATTTTTTTTATAAATTTATGTTTTAGTTTAATTAGTATTTATGTTGTAGTTTAATTAGTTGTGATGTATTATTATTTCTTTTATTCTTTGTAAATTTATGTTTTGCATTGTGATGTAACAACAATATTATTTATTTTACATTTTTTTATTTTGTTCTTTAATTTATTTCTTTTTATAAAAAGTGTTTAAATTATTTTTAAAAAAATTTTAAGCATATTAGAATTTTTTTAAAAAAAATAAGTGCTATAAAAATATTTTTTTAAAAAAATAAAAAATTAAAACCGGATTTATCCGATTATAACCCGGATTCGGATTAAATCCAGTTATCTGCCTAAATTAAATCTAGATTAGTCCAAGCAGATAACTGTCTAGATTTTAGCATTCGAATTCAGATCCGGTTGAACACCTCTAGTTGTCATGTGTCAACCTTGCTGTTAGATGAATTGATAGAAGAAGACGAAATGGCAAAATTTGCATACCTAAAGAAAGTGATTTGCAATCCGACTGAAACTTAGGAAATGATTTTGTAATTAACACGTTTCTTTTAAAAGTGAAGAAAATCACTAGCAAGTTGTGATTAACACTAATATAATACCAACAAGTTGTACACCTTAGACCTATAAAGAATTATTTTCTATAAAAAAATATTTTTAAATTTGTTATTATATATATATATATATATATATATATATATTTACAACACGATATAGAGGACTCAAGACACACCCTTTACACTGTTGGCATATCCTAATTTGATTCGTAAGAAAAGTTTAACTTTTTTTTTTTTTTTTGTATAAATGAAATCATGACATATTAACAGTGTAAATGACGTATCTTCCACGTGGACTTATAACTAGTTTTACTAAAAAAAGCCTCGCCACCTAACTAATCTTTATACCTTATGCCCAAAAAAAAAGAAACTAATCTTTATACCTTGAGATGTCATTTGTTCAATTAATTTGCGTGTTCTCAAATGTTCTGTTTGGATAATAAAAATATTTCAATTCATCTCATCTCATTATTACAATTTTTTCAAATTTTCATACAAAATATAATAAAAAATTTAAAATTTTTAAATATCAAAATAATAATAATATTAAAAAAATAATATTCTAATAATATTTTATTCAACTTTCATTTAAAATCATCTCATCTTATCTCACACATAATTATATTGGTACTTGTTTGTTATTTTCTACCCTAACTATATATATTATATGCATCAAAACCTAAATACTTCCCATAGTTTTTAGTTATGCAAATCAAAATATTGTTTGCATGCATGCATGCATTGACTTTGAACAATTTATTTATTTATTTTTGAAGGAAATCATCTCTCACATTTCATTAAATCAAAGAAGAAATACATTTTTTGCTAAGTGTGAAATTTCTCCTGACATGAGAAGTTTCACACTTAGCAAAACGACTAAATAAAGCTCTAGCCTCACTCACAAACATGCTTGCATTGGACTAAGCCTCTGCAGTGGCCTTGAGATTATTAGTAACCTACAATGAGTCCCCTTTGACGACCACCTGGCCAAGGCCTACGTCAAGTCCAAACTTAACTGTCTGCAACGCACCATAAGACTCAGCTAACAATGAATCAGGAAACATTTGTTTATTAATCCTCAAAGTAGCAACAATCTGATCCTCACAGTCCTTAACGCATATGCCAATGCCAATCAAACCTTTAAGTTTATCTATAGTCCCATCCCAGTTGATTTTATACCAGTTGGAAGGAAGAGGAGACCAGGCCTCTCTTGATGAGCAAACTGGTTTGACTCTGCAGTTTGTTCTCTGCTCTTCCTTTCTAATCAATTCTAGTGTATGCTTGGCCTCCTTAACCAAAGAATTAGGATGGATAAATTCTTTGTTAAAGATAAAGTTGTTTCTTCTTCACTAGATTCTTTTAGCTATTGCCATAAACTCTTGTAACACACACTGATCCATAGAGACTGTAATGGCTTCGACAAGTTGCAACATCGAAAGTTGGGGCAAATAACACTTTTGAAACTTTTTTGCACACTGACTCCAAACATCCCTTGTAGCTCCACACCCCCAAAGAACATGAACTACAATTTCCTCTTCCAAATTGTAGATGGGGCATAAATGGTGTTAAACAATTCTCCTCTTGAATAAACTGGACTGAGTGGGAAGTGCTTCAAGATAAGCTCTAGGGGTGAAAACCGACCCCTTCGGTTCGGTTCTTGGGCAAAACCGACGCCGACCGACAGGTAATTTGCGGGGAGAAACACCGGCCGAAACCGATCAACGAGGAGGAGAAACACCGGCCGAAACCGTTGCTTCCTTTCTCTATCGGTTCACGGTCGGTTCCCGGACCGAGCTTCCTCTGAGAGAGTAGAGAGAGAGATTGTTGCAGAGGAGAGAGAGAGAGAGAGAGGATGAGAGTTGGTAAGAACGCGAGGAAGAAGACGCGAGGAAGAAGATGAAGCTATTTTGAAACGATGCCGTTTGGTTTAAACGAAACGGCGTCGTTCTACTTAATTTTTTTTTTAAATCGTTATAAATTAAACGACGCCGTTTGGTTTAATACCAAACGGCGTCGTTCTACTTATGTTTAAAACACAACTAAGGCTTAAAACGACGCCGTTCCACTTAAACTTAAGTAGAACGGCGTTGTTTTAAGTTTAAAATATATATAAAAGGAAATAGTTTATTTAGTCGGCCGGTTCAGCGGTTTTAATCTGGTTCGAACCGACGCCGAACCGGCCGATATCGGTTTTCTCTATTTTATGCCGCACGCCGACCGGTTCCCTGCCGGTTTCGGCCGGTTCCGAGCTCCGGGGGCCGGTCTGAGTCGGTGTAGGTCGGTTTTTCGGTTTTTTGTACAGCCCTAATAAGCTCTCCACATAAAGACTTTTTTCACTTGGGGGCACATTTGAGTGCCAAATCTGTTGCCATACCCTCTTAAAACTGACCACCAGATGATGACTGATCCTGATCTGCAAATTTCCTCTCCTTCAACATATGATAAACACTTCTCACAAAAAAACAACCATTATGAATTCCCTTTCAAATTAATTTGTTCTTGCTATTCAAAAAGCTTATTGGGGTTCGTAGGATAGGTTCTGCCTCACCACTGTCAAAAGTTTGCTGCACAAGATCTCTCTTCCAGGTTTTTGGTGTCTGGGTCAATTAGTGATGCTACCGTGGCCTTCCTGTCCAAGACTTTGAACAATTTATTAAGTCCAAATTATCGACAATCAAGCATATATAGAGTCATGGTCTTATAAAATTAGTACCCAAAAATACTTGCGTGATCATTTTTGACATAATTTTTAAGGCAATATCCAAGACTATAATATTCACTTTATAATATCTCTACCAATATATATATATATATATATATATATATATATATGTTTTTCATTTTAACCACTAAATTCTTAGAAAATTGTCCGGACCACCAAGCAAATGCAGAAAGATATTGACGTGTGGGCTTGGTGGTAAAGTCATTAACATTGACAAAGCAAATATGGGCTCAGGGAACTGTTATTCATTTGGGCCTGCTGCATTTCATGAAAATCCAATGTCTAATTGTCAAGAAAAGTGTCCATTTCGGAATCCGGAAACATAGTGGACATAGACTATGATATACATATACATATATATACTAGCAGTAGGGTAACGTCCAAGGATGTTTGCTTAATTTTATTTTTATTTTTTTTATCTACTGATTGAGAAAGTGTTTTTTTAATAATATTGTGAATTTTTTATTTTTTTTAAAATATTTATGATGATTAAAAAAATACATGAAAAAAAAGAAAAGAAAAATAAAAAAATGAAATACACATTCAGGACATATTTTTGAGCTACTTTTTCGTTAGTTATAACAGTTCTTTTTAATTAATTAAGAATATTATCATATTTAAATTATGTTAAAACTCTAATTATTTATATAGTTATACTTTTTAAAAAATATTTAACAAAATTTCATTATTTATTTAATGATGAAATATTAGTATTTTATAAATTAAATTTAATAATATTCTTAAATTAAATTTGATAAATTTGATAATATAGCATTTGCATTGCACAATATGGATCTTAATAGTATAGCAGCTGATAGTTTGTTTATGATTTTTTGTATATATTATTTTTTTGCAATGAATTTATAATGATTTTATTAAAAAAATTTTTGCTTCACGTTGTCTCTCTCTCTGGCCCGATTCATCCGCACGGGCCGTTCTTCTTCAACCCAGCTCGGCGCCGCCGTGCGCCGGCCAACCTCACCGCCACCACCAGGGAGTCTCTCTCAGCCGATGACCGACCGAGGCACCATCGATGTCCACCACGCGCAGCCCTAACTCTCTCCCACGGAAACCCATCCGAAATGGTTTTCTCCCATTTCTCTCAACCGGCGCCGCCGTACGTGGCCACCTACCATCATGACTACCACAGGCGACTCCCCCTCACGCCGGCGACCAACCCAGCCACCACCGATGTCCCCCACACGCAGCCATATCTATCCCCCGCGGAAACCATCTGAAATTGGTTTCTCCCATTTCTCACAACCAGCGCAGCCGTACGTAGCTACCCAGGCCACCGCACCTCCACCACTTCACATCGGTGACAATCTCTACTAGACCCAGCCACCACGATCCTCCCTTTCCCTATCCATCGCACATTGCCATTCACACGCACACGGCAACTCTCTCTGTTCCTCTCTTCAAACAAAAAAGAAACGAAGAAGAAACAAAACCGAGATTCGAAAATACATTTGAAATGAAGAAATAAATCTTACGGGGAAGAAGAGAAACGAAGAAGAAATATACATATGTTGTTGAGCTGAAGAAAGAAAACAAACATGCGATTGAGCCGTAGAAAGAAAAGAAACATGCTAGAGAGAGGAGAAGAAGAAGAAGAAGATGCTGGGTTAGAAGTTTAACATTCAACTAAGAAGAAGATGACCCCGGATTGAGCACTGTTTTAAACTGTTCATTACTGTTGATGTTATAGACACTTTTAAGATATAGGTAGATATATATACTAGCAGTGGTAAATGTGCACATCTGCCAAATTAAAGAAAAAAATAAAGTGTAACTTCGAATATTAAAATAGTCTGATATATAAGAATAAAATTATTCTTTATTTATGTTCATCATTTATTATGAAATTTAAATTATATTAAAAATTTAAATTAATTAGATAGTTTTTTTCTCTTAAAAATGTACAGTAAAATTTCATCATTTATTTAATGATGAAAAATTAGTATTTTATAAATTAAAGTTGATTTTTAGTATATGATATAATATTATTTTCTTAAAAATGTTCAGTAAAACTTTATCTTTTATGTAATGATGAAAAATTAGTATTTTATAAATTGAAGTTAATTTTAAGTGTATGATAAAATATTTATATTTTAATTATCTATTTTATGTTAGTTTAAATCAATATTTAAACTTCTACCGTTAGATTAAATCTGAAAATTGAAGATGAATGGTTGAAATTTAAAACCCAAAAACCAACATTTTTTCCCATTTTTCCTTTCTCCATCTCTCTCATTCCCCACGCACGTTTGCATAATTTAGTTAAATAAGAATATTATCATATTTAAATTATGTTAAAACTCTAATTATTTATATGGTTTTAATTTCTTAAAAATATTTAATAAAATTTTATCATTTATTTAATGATGGAAGATTAGTATTTCATAAATTAAATTTGATAGTTTTTGTATGATATGCTATTTATTTAGTTAATTAAGGATATTATCATACTTAAATTATGTTAAAATTCTAATTATTTATATGGTTTTAATTTCTTAAAAATATTTAATAAAATTTCATCATTTATTTAATGATGAAAGATTAGTATTTTATAAATTAAATTTGATAGTTTATGTATGATATGCTATTTATATTTTAAATTAGTTTAAATCAGTGTTTAAATTTCTATTGTTAGATCAAATCTAAGGACTTAAAATGAAGGGTTGAGATTAATTTCTTAAAAATATTTAATAAAATTTCATCATCTATTTAATTTATTTCAATGTTTCTAATTAAGTTAATGTTTATGTATATTCAAATCAGTATTTTAATCTTTTACAATTAGATCATTTTGAAGACCCCAAGACGAAGGGACTAGATAAATACCTAGACCCTTTTCATTTTTACTCACTTTTTCCTCCCCTCTCTCTCTCCTCCCTCAGCTCACACGTACGCGGTACGCTGCCCCTTTCCTAGTCGAATCTTTCTCTTCCCAGCACGGCGCCACCGTGCACCGGTGAGCCTTACCACCCCTTCCACTGGCACCACCTCACTCCGGCGAGTCCCCTCACACCGGTCTCCCTCTCTCACGCTCTCTCTTCCTCTCTCTCACCTGTGCACAGCCTGAATGGGCTTGATGTTGCTGTGCCGCCGTGCGCCATCCTGTTAGGCCCCACGTCGAGTTGCCTCTAGGGAAGTCGCACATGCCCTAGTCATGATGGGGGAAGACACATTGACTAGCCCTCAACCATGCCTTGGCTCGTGGGAGACCACCCACGGGGCGCCCAACATGCGGGCTAGTGAGGTTAGTGGGCGACTGCCCAAGCGCGCAGCCATGCGCGCGGCACAGCCATGCGCGCGGCACAGCCCGCACACGCAAGTCAGCCCGTGCGTGCAATTCAGCCCACGTGCGCAGCCATGCGCTTGGCACAGCTCATGCGCTTGGCATGGGGCGCAGCAGCGCGCCCACGCACATCCCAGTGTGCGGGCCCGTGCGCACGCTAATGGGCCGCAAGGCCATGCGAGTGCCCAAGTGCTGCAAGGCCATGCGCACACCCTTGTGCCGCACGGCCAGCCCAGCCAGACCAGCCAGGCCAGCCAATGCGCACGCGCACGCACAGACCACCAGCATGCCGCACACAAGCACCTCCCAAGCCCATCACCCTGCCGCACGCCAGCAGGCCAGTGGCATGCTCACCAGGCATGTCATCCAGCGCATGGCTCCAGCCCATGCCTTGCAGCCAACGCCTAGGCCATTAGCCAAGGCCATGCCGCACACCACCATGGCTGACCTTCAGCAAGCCATGTCGCACCACTTGACCATAGACCAGCCAGGGACCACCATGCACCACCTTAGCCCATCATGGGCCATGCATGCCACGACTAGACTTGGTCCATGACCACTATCATATTGTTTTCTTTATTTATTTTATTTTATTTATTTATTTTATTGAATGGACCTATTGAGAGTTTCCAAATTATTTTTCTTATGAATAGAACTTTATGCAATTGCTTTAGGATCTTTTGATAAAACTCTTAGTGAGAGAATACTTGTTTGAGAGATCATTTTTCAGTGCTTAGGCACTTGGGCAATTTGGGTGCAATTCATGAATCCCAAATTGATTTATCAATATATGAGGTTTATTCATTTCTTATGCAATTCGTGAATCAAAATTTGATTGTGTTTGTTTGTTCATTTGTTTATTCAAGTGCAATAGTGTTCTACACTTTGTTCTTGAAAGTTCATCATTGTTCTTGAGGTTCTTTACCATTGTTGCTCTTCCAATCCTTTTGGCCCTAGAATTCGACCAACATAAGTGTTAGTCAACTTTCCATAAGTTGATTGACTCTCTCTTGTTGCCCTAGCCGAACATCATCTTTTGTCAAGCCAAGTCCAATTCGGCAAACATTTGTCATATTGAGACTTGCCTAGCCGCCACTCTTCTTACCAAAATTAGTTTTCCTACATTTTAGGAACCCTAATTGACCACACCCTTACCATAGCCGGCCATATACACATTCCAAACCCTAGCCGCCCATCTTACTTTCCCAAACCCTAAACACTAGTTCCAAATGGCGCCAACCCTAGCTCCACACTAGTGTCGTGCGCCCCTACCATCATCCTAGCTATACACTTCCTTGACCAAATCCCATCATCCCAACACTCATACTAGCCTAAACACTTAACCTCACCATCTCCTTTTGGCCATTTTGACCATCATTGAACGTGGACCAAGCAAGAGAGGAACAAGGATTCGGTCACTTCAAGACTACCATTGGATTGGAGAACCAAGTGTTTGGGGACTAGACCGAGGTCCCTAACATTTATGGTGCTTTCATTGAGAGGATTCTTGTTTGGTGAATTTTGAGAAGTTCTTACTTCTCCATGAGGTAAACAACGCGTTAACTCAAAACTTTGTGAATTGGTTGGGGGAGACCCTCGTTGGATCCCATATATTGTGTTGTTTGTGAAATTGAAGTTTGGGGGTTGAGGTAGAGGATGAAGTAGAGTTCTTGAAGGGATCGACCACCCTTCAAGGTGGAGGATCCAAGGTTGGACCGTGTGTGTGCAAGAGGGGTTGGCCACCCACGAAGGTGGACAACTCAAGGTTGGACTTGGTAAACCATCTTGCCATCCAAGAGAAGTGCACGTGCTGTCCAAGCTACCCCAAACAAAATTTTTCAGTTTGCAAGCACTACCAAGAGGTTAGTTTGCAAGCACTATGACCATAAATCATCAAGAGACCGAAATGATGGCGACTTCCAACCGGGAACGTATTGAGAAGCTCGAGGAACACAATACAAGAGTCTTGGACATTTTAAGTGAGGTCAATACCACTATGGCCGAACTTAGAATGGCCATGAATGTGACTACCCTTGATAATGAAGAGCATCGAAGGGCCACGGAAGCATTGATGAGAGAGACCCATGAGAATATTGAAAGAATTGAGAGAAGAATTGTGGAAGGCCAAGCTCCACGACAAGAAGCAAATGGACAAAGGCATGATGTTTTTGTAGATGGAGTGGAAACTAGTGTGTCCGAATCCATGCATGATCCTATGCATGAACCCCCAAGAGCTGAATATAGAAGAGGGTGAAGAGTTGAGAATGACCACATAGCCGTGGAAAGGTGGATCCGTGATGATGTCCGCCATTCTAGAAGTCTGAGTATATTGAGAGAACCTCAAGATGTGAGGTTTGAAGTCCCAAGGTATGAAGAACAACATGAGGCCGAGTATGACTTGGGCCATGGAAGACCGAATGGTTATGATGAGCATGACCATAGGAGACGCCACAACCTTGAAAGGGGAAGGGGCAATAGAAATGGAAGGCATGAGGAAGACCATTATGATAATCGAGTTGGAAACCGGGCACATGACCGGGGACCAAGGAAACCAAAGGTGGATTTCCTTAAGTTCAATAGGGGGGATCCATAAGAGTGGTTAGACAAGGTGGACCATTATTTCCGTGTGTATGAAGTTGTAAGAGATGAGAGAGTTTCTACGGCATGTTTCCATCTTGAAGGAAGAGCAAGTAAGTGGTGGCGTTGGCTACATGACCAATATGACAAAGAGAGGAAGCGCCTTGGATGGACGGCTTTCGAAAAGGATTTCTTGATGCAATTTGGCCCGTCACCAATTTTCAATCATCTTGGACAATTGGCTAAATTGAAATAAGAAGGAAAAGTACACCAATATATTGATGAATTTCAGCAACTCCAAACCTTGGTAAGGGGTTGGACCGAAGAAGTTTTGATCGGCACCTTTGTAGATGAATTAAAGCCTTGGCTTGCCAAGGAGATAAAGTTGAAACAGCCCACACGATTGCAAGAAGTGATGAGAATGGCCGAGGTATTGGAGGAAAACACTCACATGGAGAAACGCCATTCCAAGGATATGGGGAGCAAATTTCCTAAGCCTTTGCAAACCAAAAACCCTTGGAAAGGCAAAGAAGTAGAAGGGAGTGGATCTAAACCAAAGCCTTATGAAGTCAAGAAGTTATCAAGATATAAGGTCCAAGAGAGGATCAAAAGGGGGCTTTGCTTCAAATGTGGTGACAAGTAGAGCAAAGAACACAAGTGTAGGGCCGGCCAAGCATATGTGTTGCTTGAGGATGAAACAAATGAAGATGAGGAAGATGATAGTAATGGAGAGACCACTAGTGAAGAATCGGAGCTTGAAGAGGCCAAATCTAGTGAACCACTAGAAGAGGCCGAATGATCCTTGAATGCAATTTCGGGTGTTCCTAGACCTACATCCATGAAAGTAATGGCATGGGTGAAAAAATTTGAAGTAACTCTTTTGGTGGATAGTGGATCCACCCACAATTTCATCAATGCCAATATTGTGACTAAGATTGGGTTGAAGCCATGTGCCATTGAACCTTTTGAAGTAAAAGTTGCCAATGGGAACAAGCTTAGGTGTGAAGCACTTGTTAAGGAAGTGAAGATGAACGTGCAATGTGTGAGGATAGTGGCCGATCTTCATGTATTAGCACTTATTGGCCTTGATGTAGTGATCGGCAATGCATGGCTTAAGGGCCTTGGAAAGGTCATTCATGATTACCACAATATGACCATGGAGTTCAAACTTGGCTCCAAGAAAAGAGTTTGGAAAGCCTTGACATCGAAAGAAGTGAAAGCTTGTGAGGCCCTCATGTTTGAAAAGTTGTGTAAAGGTGGGGCTTATTGCTTTGCCATTGTGATGGCCAAAGATGACTCCTTATGTAATGTGGAAAAGAGTGGAAATGAAGGCAACAAAGATGAATTAGAGGGGCTGCCCGTGGAGGTAAGAGAGGTATTGGAAGTCCATCGGGGAGTTCTAGAGGTGCCTTCCACATTGCCACCATCTAGGCTCTTTGATCACTGAATTGTGCTAGTGGATGAAGTGAAATCGGTGAATGTTCCACTTTATCGATATGCCCATTTTCAAAAAGGGGAGATTGTGAGGCAAGTGGATGACATGTTAAAGAATGACTTGATAAGGCCAAGCACTAGTCCATTTTCTTTCTCCCGTTCTTCTAGTGAGAAAGAAAGATGGGACATAGAGATTTTATACCGATTATAGGGCCTTAAATGAGACCACGGTGAATGATAGATTTCCTATCCCAACCGTGGATTAGATGCTTGATGAGCTACATGGAGCAAGAGTGTTTTCCAAATTAGACTTGAGGGCGGGCTACCACCAAATAAGGATGAAGAATGAGGACATCCACAAGACGGCTTTTAGAACACATTCCGGGCATTTTGAGTATCTTGTGATGCCCTTCGGATTGTGTAATGCTCCATCCACCTTCCAAGCCGCCATGAACACCATTTTCAAACCACTTTTGAAGAAATATGTTTTGGTGTTCTTTGATGACATTTTGGTCTACTTCAAGACTATAGAAGAGCACAAGAATCATTTGAGAGATGTGATGAGAATTTTGGAGGAACACCACTTCTTCATTAAGGCTTCCAAATGCGCCTTTATGGAGAAGGAGCTTGAGTACCTTGGTCATTTCATTTTGAGAGAATGAGTGAAAGTGGATCAAAGAAAGATTGGGGCCATGGTTGATTGGCCACTACCTAGTGACATCTCGGCATTGAGAGGTTTCTTGGGACTAACCGGCTACTATAGGCGGTTTGTGAAGAACTATGGGTTTATCGCTAAGCCACTCACATCTTTGTTGAAGAAGGACAATTTCACATGGACCCCAAAAAGTAAGAGAAGCTTTTGAGGAATTGAAAAAGGCTATGACTACCACTCCCGTGCTAGCCTTGCCGAATTTTGAGAAGCCATTTGAAGTGTACACCGATGCGAGTGGTGAGGGAATAGGGGCTGTTTTGGTCCAAGAAAAAATACCAATAGCTTTTATTTCCAAGGCACTTGGACCCATGACGAAGGCATGGAGTATGTATGCAAGAGAGATGCTTGCGATATTACATGCCGTGAAGGTGTGGAGGCCATACTTGTTGGGGAGAAGGTTCACCATTGTCACGGATCAACAAGCCTTGAGGCATTTGCTTCAACAAAAAATAGTGACACTCAAGCAACAAAAGTTCCTAGTGAAGCTACTTAGATTTGAATATGAAATCATTTACCAACCGGGTAAGGAGAACAAAGTGGCGGATGCATTGAGTAGGAAAGAGGGAAGTTCTATTTTGTGGTTAGTGCATGAAGAAGAAGACTCATCTATGTTGGCCTTGAGTGGGGCCGAATGGAGGGTTTGGGACAAGATCCGTGAAGCTACAAAAATTGATGCTAGAGCCATTGAGATAGTGGAACTTCTAGATGCCGAGGGTAATGGAGTTGTGGGATTTAAAGTGAATGATGGGTTGATTTACTACAAGGATCATGTGTATGTGCCGAATGTTCCTAACTTGAGGAAGGAGATCCTTGACCATTTTCACAATAGCAAGGAAGGTGGCCATTCGGGTTGGCTAAGAACCTACATAAGAATTAAGCATTTCTTTTATTGGGAAGGAATAAAAAAAGCCGTGAAAAAGATTGTAGCCGAATGTGATATATGCCAAAAAGTCAAGTATGAGACAAGACCACCATCCTGGTTGTTGCAACCATTACCCATTCCCAAGTTGATTTGGAAAGATTTGAGTATGGACTTTGTTGAGGGGCTACCTATTAGTGGAGGATTTGAGGTGATACTTGTTGTGGTGGATAGGTTGAGTAAGTATGGGCATTTCATTCCACTTACTCACCCCTACACGGCCAAGAGTGTGGCCAAAGCTTTTATTGATCATGTGTTGAAACTTCATGGATTTCCAAAAAGCATTATCACGGATCGGGATAGAGTGTTCATGAGTTCCTTTTGGAAGGAGTTGTTTGAGGTTCAAGGAAGCAAGTTAAAGGCAAGTTCATCTTACCACCTACAAACCGATGGGCAAACCGAAGTGGTTAATAGAACACTTGAGCAATACTTGAGGTGTTTTTGTCATGAAGAGCAAAGGAGGTGGGGGGGTTACTTGTCTTGGGCGGAATATTGGTACAACACTTCATTCCATGCTTCCATACAAAGAAGTCCATTTGAGGTGGTTTATGGAAGGACACCACCAATATTAGTGAATTATGAGAGGGGCACGGCCAAGAATGAGGAAGTTGAACAAGAATTGATCACTAGAGATGAGGTATTAGCAAAGGTGAAAAAGGAACTTGCTAAGGCCCAGCAAAGAATGAAGAAGTACTATGATGAAGGAAGAAGGATGGTTGCCTTTGAAGTTGGAGATTATGTGTACTTAAAATTGCAACCTTTTGGCCAAATGACTTTGAGGAAGAAACTTAACTTGAAGTTGGCCAAGAAATATTATGGTCCTTTTAAGGTGCTTGAAAGATTGGGAGAAGTGGCTTATAGGTTGGAACTTCCCCCAACCTCCAAACTACACCCGGTTTTCCATGTGACCGTGCTCAAGAAAAGAATTGGGGATCCTAGCCTCATTGTGGAAGAGCTACCCAAGTTTGATGATGAAGGGCTTATGCTCTTGCAATCCAAAGAGGCCCTTAATTATAGTGTCGTTCCAAGAGGAAGAAAGAGGCAAAGTGTGTGGCAAGTGTTGATCAAGTGGAGTCAGCCCCCAAGAGAAGAGACTACTTGGGAAGATTATGATGATATAAGGACAAAGTTTCCAAATTTATCCTTGAGGGCAAGGATATACTTGAAGAGAGGGGGATTGTTAGGCCCCCACGTCGAGTTGCCTCTAGGGAAGCCGCACATGCCCTAGTCATGATGGGGGAAGACACCTTGGCTAGCCCTCAACCATGCCTTGGCTCGTGGGAGACCATCCACGGGGTGCCCAGCATGCAGGTTAGCGAGGTTAGTGGGTGACTGCCCAAGCGAGCAGCCATGCGAGCGGCATAGCACGCACGCACGCACAAGTCAGCCCGTGCGCGCAGCCATGTGCGCGGCACAGCACGCACGTGCAATTCAGCCCGTACGCGCAGCCATGCGCGCGGCACAGCCCATGCGCGCGGCACAGCCCATGCGCTTGGCATGGGGCGCAGCAGCGCGCCCACGCACATCCCAGTGTGCAGGCCCGTGCGCATGCTAATGGGCTGCAAGGCCCTGCGCGAGCCCAAGTGCCGCAAGGCCATGCGCACACCCTTGTGCCACACGGCCAGCCCAGCCAGCGCGCGGGCGCACGCACAGACCACCAGCATGCCGCACGCCAGCACCTGCCCAAGCCCATCACCCTGCTGCACGACAGCGAGGTTAGTGGCATGCCATCCAGCGCATGGCTCTACCCCGTGCCTTACAGAGCAGGCCAGTGGCATGCCCACCAGGCGTGCCATCTAGCGCATGGCTCTAGCCCATGCCTTGCAGCCAACGCCTAGGCCATGCCGCGCACCACCATGGCTGACCTTCAGCAAGCCATGCCGCGCCACTTGACCATGGACCAGCCCGAGACCACCACGCACCACCTTAGCCCATCATGGGCCATGCATGCCACGGCTAGACTTGGTCCATGACTACTATCATATTGTTTTCTTTATTTATTTTATTTTATTTATTTATTTTATTGAAGGGACCTATTGGGGGTTTCCAAATTATTTTTCTTATAAATAGAACCTTATGCAATTGTTTTAGGATCTTTTGGCAAAACTCTTAGTGAGAGAATACTTGTTTGAGAGATCATTTTTCGGTGCTTAGGCACTTGGGCAATTTGGGTGCAATTTGTGAATCCCAAATTGATTTATCAATATATGAGGTTTATTCATTTCTTGTGCAATTCGTGAATCAAGATTTGATTGTGTTTGTTCGTTCATTTGTTTATTCAAGTGCAAAGTGTTCTACACTTTGTTCTTGAAAGTTTATCATTGTTCTTGATGTTCTTCACCATTGTTGCTCTTCCAATCCTTTTGGCCCTAGAATTCGACCAACATAAGTGTTAGTCAACTTTCCATAAGTTGATTGACTCTTTCTTGTTGCCCTAGCCGAACATCATCTTTTGTCAAGCCAAGTCCAATTTGGTAAACACTTGCTATATTGAGACTTGCCTAGCCGCCCACTCTTCTTACCAAAATTAGTGTTTCTACATTTTAGGAACCCTAATTGACCACACCCTTACCATAGCCGGCCATATACACTTACCATTTGAGTTCCAAGAACTTAGGAAACTTTCCTAATTTCACTCAACTACCCAATCAACACATAATCCACATTCCAAACCCTAGCCGCCCATCTTACTTTCCCAAACTCTAAACTCTAGTTCCAAGTGGTGCTAACCCTAACTCCACACTAGTGCCGTGCGCCCCTACCATCATCCTAGCCATACACTTCCTTGACCAAATCCCATCATCCCAACACTCATACTAACCTAAACACTTAACCTCACTATCTCCTTTTGGCCATTTTGACCATCATTGAACGTGGACCAAGCAAGAGAGAAACAATGACTCAGTCACTTCAAGACTACCATTGGATTTGCGAACCAAGTGTTTGGGGACTAGATCGAGGTCCCTAACACATCCTCCGACGGCACCACCACCTCCATGGTAGCCTCCTCTTCCACCGGCTATCCCCCTCCAGCGAGCTAGACCTTCATCTCCCTGCCGTTTGCTCCCACGAAGTCCACCTCCCTCACGCACGGGTTCTCCCACTTCCACCGCCGTGCGCCACGACCCATGGTGTCCAACCACTGTCATGAGCCTCCTCTGGCCACCATCGACCTGCCTCAACTACCCATGGTCCCGATCTACCCCTCATGCATGCCCTCTCTCTCACTCTCTCACGGACTCTCCCTCATTTCCAAGCTCCAACCGATGACCATGATTTGTGATTTGCGATTTGCATAGAAACCTGTGTGTTGATTTGGTGAGTTGTGTGTTTATTTTTTTTATTTTATGGTATTTTGTATTGATTTTGTTGTGATGATGTAGAGAGGGACGCAGATTGTGGTATTAAATTGCACACTAACATTCACACAGACGAAACCAAAAAGAAATAGAAAAACTAAATAAATATGTGAGGAAAAAAAAAACTTCTTTATTGTTTATTACTGTTGATAAACAATAATAAAAAGATAAACTCTTTTAAGTTATAGGAAGTATATATAATATATATATATATATATATATAATAAAAATATATGTGACTTCCTCTACGATTTGTTGACATTTGTTCATTCAACTTTTGACTTTTGGGTGTCTAACTATAGATAAAGCCTACGCATGCCTAATTCCTTACACCTAATTTAGTTATACCGAATCAGATGATATGAAAAATTTATAAATAATAATAAAATTATTTGAATTAAAATATTTTATAAAATTTTGAAAAAAAAGAGAGAAGTAATTAAATTAAAATATTATTATAATATAAATTTTATTTTGAAATTTAAAAAAGTTGAATTATTTTTTGTATGAATATATAATAATTAAATGAAAAAGTTGAAAATTTAAAATTGAAAAATATCTATATTTAAATGTTGAGATGTAATGAGATGAGATGAGATGAGTTGAAACCATTTATAAAACCAAACGGGGCTACTATGTCCTCGCATATCTCTAAAATAATCCATTTATAAAAATATTTAATATATGATTAATGTTAGATATAGGGTTTGTTTAGATAGAGAAACGATCTATTCTCATCTTATTATTATAATTTTTTAAAATTTTTGCATAAAATATAAATAATTTAATTTTTTCAAATCCTAAAACAATAATAATATTAAAAAATAAAATTCTAACAATATTTTATTCAACTCATTTAAAAGCATCTCATCTTATCTCATTATCCAAATGAGTTCATAGTCTTAATTTGTCTAAATTGTTTTTAAAAAAAATAAAATTCACTATTAAAAAGTGAGATTTAATCTAAAATTTATTATTTTTTCAAAATAACTCAACCAATTACACAATCTCATTACTATTCAAGTAATTTATATTACCTTAATAAATAATATATACATAGGGAAGCAGCTTAATTAATTTTGAGGTGAATAATTTTGCACGTAAAGTTGAAAAGAACAGGTGAGTTGTTCGATGCAAAAATAGATTTGTTGTAAGAATTTACTTACATTATTGGATTGGGAGTTTTATATGCACTTCTTCGATCTTGATCTTCTTCTGGTTGCCGTGCCGTTAATACATTTTTAATTTTTTTTTCTTTCAAATATTTTTTAAATATATTTAAAAAAATATACACATTCATTAGTAATCATTTTCTTAACGAAAAAAATAAAAAAAAAATTAAAACACACAAGCAGTTAGACTGAGGGAACAAATTAAAATCAGGAGACTACTTAATTGATATTTTCCTTAATATAAATATATTATATATATATATATATATTTATATATATATTAGAGATAAGAGGAGCCATAAAACAAATATTAGGTAATGTATATTATATCTTCATCATCTCGTTCCTATTCTTCTTTTTAGAGTTTGAGTAAAAACTCAAGAAAATAAAAAAAAAATTAAATCTATCTAAAACACAAATATTGAGGACTAAGGATCCAAAAATAGAGAAAAACAATGATCTCGTTTATTACACGAGGATCCCATTAATATACAGAAAAATATTATAAATATAAATAGATTATACGAAAGTAAATTCATAAAATGACGTGGATAATTCATATAATTTATTAGATCTATTTTATGATAAAAATAATTTTATAATATTCTGACGTATCAGTATATTGCCTCTGAGTCATGGCTGCTGGGGGTATTCGATCTTATTTCATTTGGAATATAATTACCGATCGAGTACTACAAATATTGCTTTGCAATTTCCTAGCTACATACCTGGTCTACCATATATGATCATGTCCTTGTCCTGGTCTTCAATTTTAGGTTGACCTCATCCATCTAAACCATGTGCAGTGAAAAGTGGGAAAAACCTTGGAATTGTAGGTATAGCTGATCTATATCTTCCATGACATGCACATGATCTGCCACCCATTTAGTCTGGCATGGGACAGCAACTTCTTCACTTTTGTTTGGGATCTATTGGTCTGGGGTGGACATATACAGCTACGTACTCCCACAGAGGGAGGCCACCGAGAGAGTCACCGAATAGGCAATTTTTTTTTTTTAATTTTTTTTTCTGTTTTTTTTCAAACATTTTTTTAAGCTCATTAAACATTTTCAAAAAATAAAAATAAAAATTAATTAAAAAATACTTATTTAATTATTAAATAAAAAAAAAAACTCAATCGGTAGTAATCGGTAGCCACCATCCATGAGATATATAAGCATTTTTCATTGGATCTGACCCCATGGGACATATACCCCTTTAAGATTATTGTTTTTTCATTTTCTTTAAAAAATGTTATGCTGTCCTACAAAGTGACCATTCATTTTGATTGCTAATGTAAAAGTGTATTTTTTTTAATATTTAAAATTTTTTTTACACTTGCAGTCAAAGTGAGCGGTTACTTTGAGGGATAGAGTAGCAGCACCCTTTTTATTTTTTTTCTCTTATTTCTTCTTCTTGATTGGATTGCAGGAAATTAGCTAGCTAGCTTCCAATAACATGCATGGCAACATGTAGATGTACTTCTAACTCTAATTAATTAATCATCTTCCTCATGATCATATAGTAAAATAATTTTGTCCAAAAGGCGCCACTAATGCAATGAACTGCATTTTTAGGACAAAAGTGGTGCATGAAATGATGATCTGCAATTGAGGGTTGGGATCCTTGCTGTACTTATAGGATTAGTCCCTATCTTGCCTTAGAGACATATCCCATTAATGGTGGACAAAGTTAGACTTCTTTTCCTTGTTTTAAAGTTCATGAATTAGTCTCTGTCAATGAGAAAGTTGTTGATGGGTTAAGAATTAGGATGTGACTGCTCATGAAGGTTTAAAATTGAATCAATGAAGGGATATTGCGACCTTATTCTAATTTTTTAGGAGTTTTTTTACAAGTGTACATTTGATAATTCAAGCAGAAATTCTCCCAACAGATCATGACTCGGCCAAGAGTGTGAATATTGCGGAATCTCAAAGTCAAGACGTTTGGTTTATACAACTCGCCTTGGATTCACTATGCCATTGATCATTACGGGTGGATGAGTACACCTTAGTTCGTTTTACCGAGAGTAGACAATAAATTATTTCCTACATATCGAGCTAGCGAGCTACTATACGTACCGCGTACTGCTTTGCATACATTCCTATCACAAAACAACCTTTATTGAAAAGTATGCAAGGTGATCCACGTGATGGTGGCCATCCAACTCTCTCAAAAACTGATAAAAAAATCGCAGAACAGTTTAAAAGTGGAGAAAGAGTTATTTCCGGCCTGCTATGATTATTTGGGCCTTGATCGGGATGGTTTGAAACCCCCAGAATGATCCAATACGACTGTGCGTATGTTCATGATAATGGATGAAAAATAAATACTGAGAATATAAAAGAGATGGAGACATACATATCTACGTGGTTCAGCATAAAGCCTACGTACACCACGAGGGTGGTGGGGAGGGATATTCATTATAATAAGCTTATTTACAGTCATTTATAATTTCTCACCCCCATGCACTATACAATGGATATCGGATGCTTATTTTCTAGTGTAGATCTTGTCGCTAGAGCTCCTTTTCCTTTTGAGAGGTTGAAGAAATTGAAGAAGAAGTCCCCTCTTGAAATCGTCTTGCCATTTTCTTTTATTTGACCCCTCTTTTTGCGTGTTCCTAGGGAGTGGTTAGAATTGACCACCTTCATTTACGTGTTTGACATCTTCTTTTACTTTCTGTCTTTTTCCTTTTCCTCTAATCTTTTCCTCACTTTTCTCATGATATGTTCCATCTCAATGTCCCCTTTTGCTCTCTCTCTCTTGTCTCCTAGTGGTGGCCTTTAGGTGGGCTCGGCCTGGTCTTGGGTTTGAATATTTTATCCCCTTCCACATATTGTCCAAGACTTTGGAGCGAATGTACACGATACATGCGCTAGATTTATCTGTGGTGTTCATCGTGCAATATTACTGATGATAACAAACAAATGCAATTTGATCAGGGTGACTCTGAGAAGTTGATCCCTTACATGATTCCCCTTTCGAGCAACTTTCAAGAAAAAAAAAAAAAAATAGAAGCTAGCTAGTATCTCGATGTATATCAATGGACTTAATTTTTCTCAGAGATTTTGATACTGGCCAGATACTTTGTAAAGATATATATATATATATATATATATATATATGTTAAACAAAAATATATTGCACAAACTGACTTTGATCAATACGTCGATCTTCCAGATATACATTAAGGCTCACATTTAAGAAGACAGGACGTACTGAAATGTTATGCAAATTGCAAAAGGTGATTATTTAGCAAGCGCCTTTGTGTGATGTAACTGATGATCAAACTTCATTAATAGTTCTTAATGCTCAACCATGCAGAGAGCTTTAAGAAGAGAGATAAATACACGATTAATAGAATATTTATTATTGTTTATGTGGATTTTCTCGAGTAGCATTAAATATATGTTCAATGATTTTAATTTATAAGATCTATTTCATATCTCTATTTACTAATTTATTACTTGAAACCCTCAAATTCGGATAAGAATTTTAATCCAAAGGTTCCAACCACAGGCTCCCATACATCTATCTTGTTATAACTTCCTGACTTCAGTCGAAGACCCCATCTTGGTATTGCCAATCAGACCACCAAAGGTCTATATATGTAGTGTGTAGCACTAGTGGTACATAAAAGCTATGGGTGAACATTGGTCTGATGCTTCTGGCGAGACCAATTCTCAGGTGTCAAGAGAAGTACAATCCAATCCGAACAGAGGCAGCCTGATTTCATATTGTAGCCATTAGAAACAACTAATAATTCATGCCCATTTGTCCCAGCTAGCTGGTAATGAGGTCTGAAGTATTGGAGCTTGTTCTTTCACATGCATATATGAGTTTTCTTCTCCTATTGAAACCCTCCCTCCCTCTTTCCTCTCTTTACTGTTTGGCAGTCATTAAGAGGAGTTTTTTCAAATGAGTTTGTGTGCTTTTAACACCGAGACCCAAATGTTATTATATAATATATTATAAAATATATATATATATATCATTACTAGTATATTAATTACAACGCCCTTGTCACCTTCACACGGCCTGCTCTTGTACGCAGAAAGAATTATAAAAATAAAGAAGACGACTTTTAAGTTGTTAGTCTTTGGTACAATAAGAAAGTATAGTTTTTCTAATTTGTTGTAGGAAATTTAAGTTTACAAAGAGAATAGTACTTTGGTTGTTTGTTTGTTTGTGAATATGTTTTTACTGCAAAAATAATAAGAGAAGAATCGTGTGTAATAAGTTCTTTGTCATGCACAGAAAGCCTGCAGACGGATCGATGTAGCATTGTAATTAGGGTCATGCCAGGATCTTTGCAAAGTCAAAATAAACGAGGTTTAACGATGCTAACCAATCAATACAAGACACGTAGTACACATTTCATGAGCTTCATCCTGTCTGATTTTGGCCAGTGAGCGCGTGCATGTTACGGTTACCAATCTTGTTGATGTTTGGATTCGAAGATGACTTGAGATGATTTGAGATGAGCTGAGATGGATTGTGAATAGTAATGAGATGAGTTGTGAATAGTAGTGAGATTTATGAGTTAAAGTTGCTGAATAATAATGAATAATAGTGAGATGAGTTGAGATGAGCTGAGATGACTTGCGAATCCAAACAAGTGAGAGAGAGGCAGCAAGGGACACGGTGTGGGCCTAAGATTCCTTAAAAAAACTACTCTCTCTCTCTCCACTGAAACAGCATTCACATCACACTCTTTCCTAACCTTTTCCTAATTTTCCTCCTCTGCTATATTCTCTCTCCTGTGATCTACGCAGTTTATCACCTGTGGAGTTTCCAGAATGCAATCTATGGGCAGGTTTTGTTTTGTTTTTATTCACGCGTTTGTACTGTTGAAGTTGTTGAGTCCTACTTGTTTTTTCTGAGTTTCTCTCCTGACGTGTAATTTGAGAAATTCTTCTCTGGTGAATAAAATTTGAGAAATTTATTGGTTATGGAATCGTTGCTTTGTGAATATGGTGGCTTTGATTATGGTCTTGAGGGAATGAGTGGGTAGTTGCGGGGCTTTCGGCATGTGGGCAACTCTTGCTTTGATCAATGAATGCGTTGTACCGTTTTGGAGTTCTTGGCGTGTAAATGGAAGGGTTTAACTTTTGTGGGGATTAAAATTTTCTAATTTCTTGTTGGATTCCAACATTGCTCTATCTGCTTCTTGGATTCTTGTTTAATTGAGTAGCTGCGTTTGGCCGAATTGGAATCTGGGTGTTTTGACTGATTGCTTCTGGTTTTTTTGGAAGTCTTGATAAATGGAGGCTAAATGTAGAGGCAAAGCTCATGAATTATATGGTCCGGCGGTTCCAGATTTGAAGGGAGTTGGGAAAAAGAGTTTGGAATGGGATTTGAATGACTGGAAATGGGATGGAGATCTCTTCAGAGCAACTCCATTGAACTCTCAACGATCAGATTGTCAGAGTAGGCAGTTATTTCCAGTTGAACCAGAAATTCCAGAAAATGCTGGTCTGTCCAACAGTTCATCTTTCGGCTCAGATGAGATCAATCTATTGGATTATGGGGGCAAGAGGGAATTGGAGAAGCGGAGGAGGGCGGTGGCCGTTGAAGATGAAGAATTGAATGGTGAAACTGGGTCTCTTAACTTAAAGCTCGGTGGGAAAGTTTACCCTATCATGGAAGGGGAGTTGAAGAGTGGGAAGAAGACAAAGGTTGTTGGGACTATGGCGAACCTTGCGGTTTGTCAGGTAGAGGACTGCAAGGCTGATCTCAGCAATGCCAAGGATTACCACCGACGACATAAGGTTTGTGAAATGCATTCCAAGGCCAGCAAAGCACTGGTGGGAAAGGTTATGCAGCGGTTCTGTCAGCAGTGTAGCAGGTCAGTTGTGTTTTATAGTCGTCCTTGTTTGAGAGGAAACATTTTAGAGTTATAATCAGTCCTGGTCATTAGAATAGTTGCTTTTGTACATGCATTTTTACAAAAGCTGATAGATGATCACAGATGGGTTTTGGTGTTGAGCTCTGATACGGGTCCTATAAGTAGGAGCACGAACTTTTTACATGTCTATGTTAGGTTTAAGTAATTTTACGGGGCAATTTGTTTTTCAGATTAGATGCAACTTGGTTATACTTATTGGCATGTCCCATGTTACATGTCTGCATTAGGTATATGCCATTTTACCGTGCAATGTATTTTTCAAATAGATGCAACTTGGTTTTATTATTGGCAGGTTTCATGTTCTTCAACAGTTCGATGATGGAAGGAGAAGTTGTCGCAGACGTTTAGATGGCCATAATAGGAGGAGGAGGAAAACACATCCTGACACTCTGGTTAACGGAGGCTCTCTGAATGCTGAAAGAGGTAGCAGTTATATACTAATAAGTCTGCTAAGAATTCTCTCCAACATCCATTGTAAGTCTTTTTATTTAGTGCAAATTGTTTTCGTTGGGCTGCTTTACGAATGTACTATAGTTACAGTAGTTTGTTGCATATGTGATACCAGTCTGAAAGCTATTGGCTGATTAACTTGTCTAAATTTAATGATCTAATGAAACTCCTATCTTTTTTGAGTGTTGTTAAGAATATGCTTTGTAACCACCTCACCAATAACCCAGCAAAGTTGATATCTTGTTATCTTGATTCTTATGATATGTCAGTAGATGAGTTCATCAGGCCTTATCTTTATTAGGCTATTCTTTCTTTGCAAATGACATGCTAAAATTTAATGCTGATTTTTTGAAAGTTAAAATTTCTCTTGGGGGTGAGACTAATCTTTGCATCTCTCTCTCTCTCTCTCTCTTTCTCTCTCTCTCTCTCACTCTCTCTCTCAGAGTTGCCGTTTTCCTTGCACTTTCCTGCTTCAACTTATGAAAGTTAGAATTTCTCTTCGGTGCGAGACTAATCTCTGCATCTCTCTCTCTCTCTCTCTCTCTCTCTCTCTCTCTCTCTTAGAGTTGCTGTTTTCCTTGCACTTTCCTGCTTTAATTTTTTTGGGCCTATTCATTCTATATTAGACAGTCTATAATTCTTTAAAAGGGCAAACTGTCCTAGTGGATGTTGTTCTTGAAGTAATTCCATATCACTTGTCTTACTTTATTGTCAACATTTGTTTGTGGTTTTTGTGTTGTTTCTCTCTTTTTCTTGGGTTTCATGATTGGCATACTTATTTGACTCCACAGACTGTGCCTTCTATAAATTGCAGCAAATAGCTCAGATCAAACAAAGGACCAGGATCTGCTATCTCATCTGTTGAGGAACCTAGCCAATACAGTTGATGGAAGGAACATATCTGCATTACTCGAGGGATCTCAAGGTTTGCTGAATGCTGGGACATCTACTGGGGCCTCACAAAAGGCGCCTGATGTTATTCCAAATGGCTCTGAACACTCTAGGCCTTATAGTTCCGCCTCTAAGATGGATGATTGCGTCAACGTTCAAGACCATTGTATTCCTGTGGGACAATCCATGACAGCGTTTGCATCTGTTATGGCACAGAAAAGAATATGTTCAGATGATGCTGAGGGTGGACATCTAAAAGCTCTATCAGGTGCACAGGGCACAAATCTGCCTCCATCAAGGGATGGGCTTCCATCCAAATCAATTATATCAGAGACGAAAGTTGGGGAGGTCAAATTAAATAAGATTGATTTGAATAATGTATGTGATGATTCAGAAGACTATATTGAGCAAGTAGGGAGGTCTTGTGCACCTGAAAACTCAGGGACTGGGCTTATTGGCCTTCCATTATGGCTACAGAAAAACCCTCATAAGTCTACCTCACCTCAGCCAAGTGGCAACTTGGATTCAACTTCCTCACAGTCACCATCTAGTTCCAGTGGAGAGGTTCAGGTATGTTCTTGTTGTGACTGTATCTGAATCCTTTTATAATTTCTGAATTGGTAGCATTTGTAAATGTGTATATTATGGTGGGTGGTGGGACCATTGTAATAGGTTCGAGTTTATCACAAAAATTCATCTGGTTTTCCTTTTCAGTTGTTAGCAGATTTCACTGGCTGACCTCAACTTTTTACGAAAGTTTTAGAGGTTAACTTTTCGTGTCAATGCCTGTAGTTGGGTTGTGACTTGGTTGAGTCTGCGTTGCTAATGCCTACAGCTGAAAGAAGGGATAGAGTGATCAAAGGTCCTTATTAGAATCATAAATTGACATATGTGACTTCTTGCTTGTGTAGCACATCATCTCCCTTGGTTTCTGGGTCCTCTTGCTTGTTGATCTTGTTAAATGATATTCTTACTAGTGAGCAAATGGAAAAAAGTGGTTATGCATCTATTTTTAGTCTAGTGTTGTACACATTATAGCTCTCAGATATTGGTACATGCATTTTGTGAGTTAGAATTAAATTACTTCCTTTTTTACATGGACCTCAAAAAACTAATTCTCTAAGCCACTCTTTTCCTACCAATCTTCAGGGTCGCACCGATCGAATAGTTTTCAAACTCTTTGGAAAAGATCCAAACGATTTACCTCTTGTTCTCCGAACACAGGTATATAATAGGCCATGAAATTTCTTTGCTGCAACCTCTTTTGGGTGTTTTATTCATCATGTGGTTTGATTTTTGTTTTTTGTTTTACATTTTCAGATCCTCGACTGGTTATCCCATAGTCCTACGGATATAGAGAGCTATATAAGGCCAGGCTGTATCATATTAACGACATACGTCCGTCTAGAAAAATCCATGTGGGAGGAGGTAAGCTTCCATACTGATGCAAGAAATGTAAAATTACTAAACCCAGTATCGGTACAACATTTTTCATTTCCTTAACTACAATTGCTATGTACAGTTTTGTCGTGATCTGGGATCCTATCTGAGAAGGCTACTTGATTCAAGCAATAATTCTTTCTGGAGAACAGGATGGGTTTATATTAGGGTGCAACATTGTGTGGCATTTATGTATAATGGTTTGTTCTCTCTCTCTCTCTCTCTCTCTCTCTCTCTCAAGTGTGAGTGTGTGCCCTTGTGTGTGTGTTTCTATTTCTTTTGTTAGAGGACATGGTTGTAATAAGTGTAACTTAGGTATTGCATCCGCATGTCTTGTCTCATCAACTCAAGATTAGGGGTGAAAAACCGACCCCTTGGTTTGGTTTTGTGCACAAACTGAAACCGACCGATACTGATATTTTGGGGAAGAAAACCGACCAAAAATTGGCCGTGTAAGGGGTAAAACCGGCCGGTACGGTTGCCGGCCGGTTCACGGTCGGTTTGGCGGTTTGTTGAAATCAATTACGTCTCTTAAAAAAAAAAAAAATTGCCCCAAGTAGCCATTCAATCCAACCAGACAACCACAAAATTCAAAAATCCAGAAAATAGAAATTGTAAACAACAAAATCATCTAAGAATCCAAGAAATCGTAAACAACATAATCATCTAAGAATCCATGAAAATAGTAATCAACAGAATCATCAATCAAGAAAATAGAAATAACACTAGACAAAAAAAATTTTATCTGGAGAGTGGAGAGGACGAAATGAGGGGGACGGTTGAGGAAGCTGCCGATGCCGATGCCGCTGGAGAGTGGAGACTGGAGTGGAGGGCCAGGGCTTGAAATGGAGGGAAGTGGAGGGCTGTGCTGCTACAGATGTTGGAAGGGATGAGTCGCTGCGCCGCTGGAGATTGAGAGCAGTGAGAGGACTGAGTGTTGAGGGTCGGAAACGACAAAATGAGGAGACTGAAAGCAGGGTTGTTTAAACCCAGGCAGAAACGGCGGGCACCATTCTTTTTTTTTTTCTTTTTGGTTTTAAACTGCATAAGCAAAATGACGCCGTTTCACCTGGAATTACGTCATTTTAGAATGGATTTTATATATAAAAAAAAATTGGTTAAAGACGTCGGCCAGTTCAACGATTTTCTACTGGTTCGAACCGAGACCGAACCGGCCGACGTTGGTTTTGATAAAATTCCACCGTTTGCCGACCGGTTCCCTGTCGGTTTCAACCGGTTTCGAGATCAGCCGGCCGGTCTGAGTCTGTCCCAGTTGGTCCTTCGGTTTCTTGTACAACCCTACACAAGATCCATGGATCATTGATTCAGGAGCTAATGAATATTTGACCGGTTTTCCCTCTGTCTTATCTAAGTTAAATACTGTGATATCTCCAAAAAGTTCGCTAATGGTTCTCTTGCTAAACTTACAGACATTGGATCCACTAAGCTCACTGACTCTATATCCTTATTATCTGTTCTATATGCTCATAGTTTTCCCTTTAGTTTGATGTCCATTAGTAAGATTACTCAAAGTCTTCAATGTTCAGTGACCTTTTATCCCTCTTCATGTGTCTTTTATGATCTCAAGATAGGAAACAAGCTTGGTATGGGGCATGAAGCTGGTGGTCTGTATTATCTTGATGTTAAACAGTCACCCACTCCAGCCCTTACACCCTCCTCATCATTTGCTTATGAATGACATTGTTGCCTTGGTCATCCCTCTCTTTCATTTTTGAAGCGTCAGGTTAGGAATCTAGGAAATGTCTCCCTTTTCTAGCATGTCAAATTAGTAAACATCATCGCGTGTCTTTCGTACCTCGAGTTAATAAACGAGCATCGAGTCCTTTTGAATTGGTTCACTCTGATATATAGGGACCAATCAACATTGAATCAAACAAGTTTCAGTATTTTGTCACATTTATTGATGACTACTCTCGTGTGACATGGGAGTTTTTGATGAAGGCAAGATCTAAACTTCTTTCCATATTCAAAGTATTTTGGAAAGAAACTAAAACCCAATTTAATAAAAGGGTTCAAGTTTTGCGTTCTGATAATGCTAGAGAATATCAATCTAGTGTCTTTGTTACTTACTTAAGTAATAAAAGAATTGTTCATCAAATTTCATGTTCTTATACAACCCAACAGAATGGGGTGGCTGAACGCAAAATTGTCATTCATTAGATGTAACTTGAGCACTTTTATTCCACATGCATATTCCTAAATGAGTTTGGAGTGATGGTGTTCTTATTGCTTGTCACCTTATTAACCTTATGCATTCATCAGTTCTCAATGGTTCCTCTCCCTTCTCAATCTTGTTTCCTTCATCTCTACCATTTACCCTTCCTCCAAAAATCTTTGGGTGTGTTATGTTCATAACCTTAGCCCAGGTTTTGATAAGCTTGATCTACGTACTACCAAAGATTTTTTTATTGATTATTCTCGGACTCAAAAAGGATATCGTACTTATAATCCTATTCTTAGACACTACTTCACGAGTGCTGATGTTACCTACTTTGAGTCCATACCCTATTTCTCGGATACAACTTCGAGTGTTGAGTGTGATCCTCTACCATTACCTACGCTTACACTTTGTCCTTCACACTCACCCAACTTTACCCAACCCTCCTCAATGGCTCTCTGAGTTTCTTTACAGGTTTACTCGCGTCGCTTGCGGCCGTCAGCTTCCATGCCTTCACCAACCGTGTCTCCATCTTCAGATCCTGAGTTACCTATTATTTCAGACTCTCCACTTATTGCTCTCCACAAAGGTACTCGATCTTATGTTACTCAACATCCGATTAGTCAATTTGTCTCATATCATGCTTTATCTCCTTCATTCTCATGTTTTACTTCTCAATTTTTAAAATTTTATGTTCCTAAGACAGTTCAGGATGCTTTATCTGATCTGGGATGAAGGACATCTATGAAAAATGAAATGAATGTCCTTCACCATAATTGAACATAAGATTTTGTTCCACTACCACCTGATAAGCAACTTGTTGGCTGTAAATGAGTATATACACAAATTTGCATATGATCATGTCAATTGAGATTTCCTCCTGTATTTGTTGGGGAGATGTGGCTTTGGGCCTAGGTGGTGTAATTGGATTAGTTGGTGCATTTCCACAGCCAGATACTCAGTATTGATTAATGGTTGTCCTACCGGCTTCTTTAGTAGCTCTCGAGGTCTAAGGCAAGGAGATCCTTTGGCCTCACTTTTCTTTATTATTATTATGGAGGCTTTGAGTAGGATGACATTGGCGGTGATTATGCACGGGTTTGTGACTGGATTTCCAATTGGTGATCCCAATAGGGGTATTATTATTTTGTCTCACTTACTTTTTGCAAATTATACATTCATATTCTGTGAGGTTGATCCAAACCAGTTGAGGGCTTTGAAGGCTTTGTTACTATGCTTTGAAGCAGCGTCAGGCTTGAAAGTGAATTTTGACAAGTCAGAGTTAGTGCCAGTGGGGAACGTGAGTAATACTAGGCAGCTAGCTAGTATTCTTGGGTGCAAGGTAGCCTCTCTTCCTATTACCTATCTAGGATTGCCGTTGGGGGTTGCAGCAAAGGCCTTATCCATATGAGATTCAGTCATAGAGAAGATAGGAAGGAAATTGGCAAGGTGGAAAAGATTGTACTTGTTGAAAGGTGGCCGTTTGACTCTTATCAAGAGTACCATTTCTAACTTACCTACATACTTTCTATTTTTGTTTCAGTTGCCTGCCAGGGTCGCGGCTTGGATTGATAAATTGTACCGTGATTTCTTGTGGGATGGGCTAGGGGATGAATTCAAATTTCACCTAGTCAACTGGGATAAAGTGTATACACCACTCTCGTCTGGTGGTTTGGGTATAAAAAAAAAAATTGAGAACTTTCAATCGGGCCCTGCTTGGGAAGTGGTTATGGAGGTATAATAACGAGACAGAAGCCTTATGGAAGCTGGTGATTGACTGGGGGATGGTGTACTGAAGAGGTGTATGGGGTTAGAGGTGTGGGACTTTGGAAACAAATTAGGAAGGGGGGGGGGGATTTTAGAAGCCTTTCTAAATTGTTGTTGGGGAGGGGTTCTCGCATTAAGTTTTGGAATGACATATGGTGTGGGAATGAGGCCCTAAAGGATACATTTCCAGCTATTTTTCAGTTGGTATGCAACCAAGAAGCTTCAATAGAGGACCTTATGCTTCTAACAGGGGACCAAGTATAGTGGAATGTCACATTTAGTAGAGCGGCGCAAGACTAGGAAGTGGACACCTTTGAGGCGTTTTTCAACTTTCTTTATTCTGTGAAGCCGAATGGAGAGCAAGTCGATAGGCTGTGGTGGACTCCTACGGGTAAGGGCATTTTCTCAGTTCAATCCTTTTATAAGTCTCTTTTCTAAGTTGCCAACAACTCGTTCCCATGGAGGAGAATCTGGAGAAATAAGGCGCCTCCGAAAGCGATCTTCTTTACCTGGACAGTAGTAGCATTGGGGAAGATTCTGACTACTGACAATCTGAGGAAGCGCCGTTTAGTCATACTAGACTGGTGTTGCATGTGCAAGAGATCTGGCAAGACAATGAATCACCTTTTGCTACATTGCGAGACTACTAGAGCTTTGTGAGTTGAAGTATTTAGCTGAATAGAGTTAGCTGTTGTTATGCATGCAACGGTAGTAGATCTATTGACCAGCTGGACACTTCCAAGAGGAGTTCAACAAATCAAGGCGGTGTGGAATATGATCCCGATCTATATTATGTGGTGTATATGGCAAGAGTGCAACGATCAAACTTTTGAAAACAAAGAGCAGTCTTCAGAGGAACTTAGAACGCTTTTTTTCCGTACTTTATTTCTATAGGCCATTGCTTTAGATTTTAATGGCCTATCTTTTCATGACTTTCTAGTTTCCCTTAGTTCGACCTATATAGGTCTTATCTCTTGTATACTGTCTTGTGTACTTGGGCTCTGCCTATCTTTATTAATATATCTTTGATTACTTATAAAAAAAAAAAAAAATCATCCTGATGGTTAAGTGGAACTAGGGGTGGCAATATGTGATACGACCCGTTAATCTAATACGAACACGACACGATAAAAGCTGGTTAGGGTTTAGTTTTAACGGGTTCGGGTCAAAACGGATTGACCCGTTAAGACACGATTGCTTAACGGGTCACTAACGGGTCAACCTGTTATGACCCGTTAAGAAAATTAAATTTACCTTTATACCCTTAGACCTAAAGGGCAAGGAGGACGCTCCACTTCCTTCTTCAAGTTCTAAATTTGTTTAAATCTGTGTTTTTAATTTTTTATTATATTTGGGATTGTAACATTAATATATTTATATTGTATGTTTTGTTTATTATATTTGAAATGTAATTTTAATAATAAATATTATTATAAATTGTGTGGATCATATTTGTTTGGATTGTAATTTTAGACTTGTAGTTAGTTTTTCATTTTTTATAGATATTATTTATATTTAAATATTTATGTAAAATCAATTAAGTCAAACGGATCGTGTCGTGTCATATCGTGTCTGTTCAACCCATTAACGTAAACGGGTTGAAACGGAAATGGTCGTGTCGTATCGCGTCGTGTCAATTTATTTCTTATTCATTAACGGGTCGTGTCGTGTCAACCCATTATCTTACCTTGTCGTGTTCGGGTTTGGAATTTTGACACGAAATCCTTAACGGGTCGTGTTCGTGTCGACCCATTAAGTGTAATGTATATACCTTGACACGATACGAACACGACCCGTTAACACGATTTGACACCCCTAGGTGGAACGTCTAAAAGTCCGCTTAATTGCTAAGGGTTATACTCAAACATATGAAATTAATTACGAGGAGAATTTCTCACTGGTTGCCAAAATCTCCTTTGTTCGAGTGTTGATCTCTCTTGCTTTTAATTTAGACTGACCCTTATTTTAGTTCGATGTTAAGAATGCATTTCTGCATGGCAACTTGCATGAAGAAGTTTATATGGAGCAACCACCTGGGTTTGTTGCTCAAGGAGAGTATCGAGGTACTGTATGCAAATTAAAAAAAACATTATATGGTTTGAAACAATCTCCTCGAGCATGGTTTGAGAATTTTTCTGATGTTGTATTGGCATTTGATCTTCATAAGTTCCAAACAGATCATTCGGTATTTCACCTACATAGTAATGCAGATCACATTTTGTTGGTTGTATATGTGGACGACATTGTAATTACGGGGAGTGACTCTGCTAGAATTGCTAAGCTGAAACAGTTTTTACATGATCCGTTTCAGACAAGACTTGGGCAAGCTTAGATATTTCCTTGGAATTGAAGTAAGTAGATCTAAAGAGGGTATCAACCTATTTCAAAGGAAATATGTACTCGACCTGCTGGAAGAAATCAACATGTTGGGTGCACGACCTATTGACACCCCTATGGACCCAAATCGTAGATTCTTGAAAGAGGAAGGAGAGTTGTTTGAAGATCCAGGTAGGTATCAAAGACTTCTTGGGAAATTCAATTATTTCACTATTACTAGATCGAACATCTCTTATGCAGTGAGTGTACTGAGTCAATTTTTACAAATGCCTAGGGTTTCACATTGGGATGTTGTAATTCAAATTCTTCGTTATCTTAAGCGAGCCCCTGGCCTTAGATTACTGTATTGATCAAATGGACATCTTAGGGTCTTTTCAGATGTTGATTGGGCATGATCCCCTTCAGATAGAAGATATACTACTGGATATTGTACCTTTGTGGGAAGTAACTTGGTTACATGGAAGAGTAAGATACAAGTAGTAGTAGTTTGGTTTAGTGCAGAAGCTGAATACAGGGCAATGGCTCACACTACTAGTAAGTTGACATGATTGCAACACTTCCTTCAAGAGATTGGGTTTCCAGCTCCTATCCCTCTCCAGTTATTTTGTGATAATCAAGCCGTAGTGAATATTGCCTCTAATCCCGTGTTCCATGAGAGGACTAAACATATAGAGATTGATTGTCATTTCATTCGAGATAAGATACTAAGTGGTGACATTTCTACACTTTATGTGAAGTTGGCCGATCAACTCGCAGATATGTTTACTAAGTCCTTGTGTTAGAGGCAGTTAAAACTTATTTGTTTTAAGTTGGGTTTATATGATATATATGCCCCAGCTTGAGGGGGAGCGTTAGAGGACATGGTTGTCATAGGTGTAATTTGTGAGGGTATAATTGTCAATTGTATGTAGTATATATATGCTATTGTACATCAATGAATAAAGAGTGTGAAGTATTTTCCCTCCATAAGTTTTTTATAAGTTCCCTCCATAAGTTTATACGCTTTTCATGCTTTATAGCACCAAATTTCTAATTTCTGTGAGAAGGTAAAGCATTTTGATTTGTTATATCTTCCTTGCAGGTCAGATTGTCTTAGACACACCCTTACCTTTTAAAAGCAATAAAAATTGCAGGATTTCAAGCATTAAGCCAATTGCTGTTTCCTTATCTGAGAGTGTTCAGTTTACCGTAAAAGGCTTTAACCTTTCTCGGCCCACTGCTAGGTATTCTTTTTCTTCTCCATGCATCCCTGAATAGTTTGTCTACCTCTCTCAGAATTTGTAAGGGAACAATAATGTTTCAGTTTTATAAAACTTTCAGGGTTACTGCATAGATATTAAGTCCTGCCTTTTGGTTTCAGGTTACTCTGTGCTCAAGAAGGGAAGTATCTGGTCCAGGAAACTTGTTACGACTTGATGGACGGTGCTGATGCAGCCATTAGGCATGATGAACTCCAATGCCTCAGCTTCCCCTGCTCTATTCCAAATGTTATTGGGAGAGGGTTCATTGAGGTGTGGTCATCCCTGATTTTAAACATATCTTGTTCTAACCTGCTTAGATCAATAATGGGTGTCTGTATATGGTAAATTATTTGAAAATGCATTTGGCTGACTAAGTTTACAAAAGATTGGATCAAACACGAGTGTCCACTATAGAAAAGTTTCCCCAACACCTGTGATTTGACATTGTTTGTCCTAACATGCGTTGTGTTACTTCCAATGTTTTAAACAAATCTTTGTTCTAACCTGCTTAGCTCAACAACGGGTGTCTGTATTAAACTTTGGTTTACATATGGTAAATTATTTGAAAATGCATTTAGCTGACTAAGTTTACAAAAGATTGGTTCATACACATGAGTGTTCACTATAGAAAAGTTTCCCCCTCACCTGTGATTTGACATTGTTATTCCTAGTATGCATTGTATTACTTCCAATGTTTTAAACAAATCTTGTTCTAACCTGCTTAGCTCAACAACGAGTGTCTGTAGTAAACTTCAGTTAACATATGGTAAATTATTTGAAAATGCATTTAGCTGACTAAGTTTACAAAAGATTGGATCATACACAATTGTCCACTATAGAAAAGTTTCCACCACACCTGTGATTTGACTTTGTTAGTCCTTGTATGCATTGTATTACTTCAAATGTTTTAGACTATTTTGGGTTGGTCTTCAGCCTTAGTAGGTCACTGTGTGTAATTATCTCACAACATATGGTTTTAGTTTTGTTTCAGAAGTTAGGAATTTTTACACCCCATCTGTTAAGTTGCCTGAAGTCAGGCAGTTACAGCTGGTTTCTCTGGACTGTCCTGTTTACATTTAATTGTTGATCAATATCTCAAATAGATATTGGTGTTCTTACTCAAAATATATGTATTTTGAGAGAGAAATTTTCATGAAATAGGATGGGAAACTGATGCCGTGTTAATCACATGAAATTATAAAGATCTCATTTTTTAATTATAAGAACATATTGAGGCGGTGGTTCACTCAAAAGCAGAATGAGCAGGGACAATTGAACTAACTTTGAGAAGCATAGTCAAAAGAGCCCTGGCACAACAACATGAGAATGCTCTGCAAGAATGTTTGTTTGTATCTTTAGAGAATGCATAAGAATATGCCCATTTATCATTTAACACTTAAATATTTCAATGTTATCAGGTTGAAGATCATGGTCTCAGCAGCAGCTTCTTTCCATTTATAGTTGTGGAGAAAGAAGTCTGTTCTGAGATCTGTATGCTTGAGCACACAATTGACGTGGCTGAAACTGTTGATGACATTCAGAGAATGCCTGAACTGCTGGAAGCCAAAACTCAAGCCCTGGACTTCATACATGAAATAGGTTGGCTGCTTCATAGAAGTCACGCAAAATTTAGATTAGGTGACATGGATCCAAACCAGAATCTCTTTCCCTTCAAACGGTTCAAGTGGCTCATGGCATTCTCCATGGACCATGATTGGTGTGCCGTAGTAAAGAAACTCCTGGACATTCTTCTTGAGGGTGTAGTTGACACTGGAGACCACCCTTCCATTGAGCTTGCATTGTTGGATTTGGGTCTCCTCCACAGAGCTGTCCGGAGAAACTGCAGGCCTATGGTTGACCTCCTGTTAAGATTTTGCCCAGATAAAGTTTCGGATGAAAGAGGAGCCCGGGAAAAGCAACGGGTTGATAATGCCTATAGTGGCTTCTTATTTAAACCTGATACAGTAGGGCCTGCAGGACTTACTCCTCTTCATGTCGCTGCCAGTAGATCCGGCTCTGAGAACGTTTTGGATGCCTTAACTGATGATCCTGGACTGGTAATATGCTGTCTCTCATTATAAAACAATTTTTTTTTCTAACCCTACAGAGGGAAGACATAAAATTGGTTCATGAATCCATCCCTAGCACACATTTGACCTACCACTCAAGTAATCGAGCTGCATCTATGTGCATTATAGACCAGCAATAGCTTGTGGATGGTTCCTAGAGCTAAAATTGCCCTTGTTATTTTGGTCTCTCTCTCTCTCTTTCTATCTATCTCTCTCCCCCTCGATTTGACAAGTGCCATGTTCTCTCAAAGCATGCTTACAGGGAATTTCGGAATATGTAGCAATTTCTTGTATGTATGATCAATTTTAAACAAATCTAATATTGGTTATCTTCTGATTATAAATGAATTTCCAAAAGGGAGTTTCTCTTCAAACCTTACATTTTCTGATTATAAACCTAATATTGATTATCATCAATCAAAACTGCCTCTTCTCTTTCTTTCTTTTTTTTTTCTCTTTCCTCGCGCGAGGAGAGGGTGGGTGGGAGTTTCACTTCAAATCCTTATTTTGATCAGATATCTTAGTTTGCAATGCTACATTTGTTATTATAACATTTATAAGATCCTTGCGTGGTGCTTATATGGCCTGCCTTTTCCAGGTTGGAATTGAAGCATGGAAAAGTGCTCGCGATAGTACAGGTTTGACACCCAATGATTATGCTTGCCTGCGAGGCCACTACTCCTACATACATCTTGTCCAAAAGAAATTGAGCAAGAAATCGGAAAGCAGGCATGTGGCACTTGATATCGCTGGTGCTGTCCTAGACTTCAATAACAAAAGGAAGCAATCAGATGGGCATAAGTTGTCAAAAGTTGCCAGCCTGCAAATTGAGAAGATTGAAATCGGAGCAACTTATCGACATTGCAAGATATGTGAGCAGAAGCTGTCTTATGGCAGCGTGAGAAGATCACTGGTATACCAGCCGGCAATGCTTTCAATGGTGGCAATTGCTGCCGTTTGCGTGTGTGTGGCTTTGCTCTTCAAAAGCTCACCTGAAGTTGTTTACGTGTTCCAGCCATTCAGGTGGGAAAGGTTGAAGTACGGGTCAAGCTAAGGTGCTTATGTTTAAGGGGTGGGCTTAGATATCACCAGAGTATACTGTATGTATATGCATGTATTAGTGATAAGCCTATTTACATGGGGAAAAACTCAAAAGAGTGTTAATCCATTATACAGAAATGAATTCACTGCTTCAGTTGGCGAGTGAATGCCTTGATGGCTTGCTTTTTATAGACATCATTAAAACACGGGTAGTGCCAAGGTTTTAGTGGATATTTCAGGCTGAGTTTGCAGGCTGGCAATCTTGGAAGTGTAAGCCATTGTCAAGTCATGAATATGAGCTTATTAGTCTTCCAGTTTGCAGTGGCTTGAGCTTTGTCTGATTACCTGATCATTATAAAAAAGAATGGCCGACAGATTTAAGAAGCCAGATGAAAGGTCTCTTCAATAGGTCTCAGCTAGCAAGCATGTTTATATATATATATATATATATATATATATATATATATATATAACAATAAGAAGGTAGAAGATTCTTTAAATTTATTAAAAGGATTTCACTTAAACATTCACAAATTTGTATAAAAAATACATTCACAAATTATTTTCCTCTTTTCAATTTAATATCCAAACACCTAAACCCCTTAATTTGCAACTAAGTTACTCATTTTGCACCTCTTTTGTTAGTAGATCTCAAGTGATCGTTTTACTCAACAATTAAAACAATCTGTAATGGACCCTTCTCTTGTTGACTGGTTCAAGGGAGTCACCCTTCAAGAAAATCAAGAACTAGAAAGAAAAAGAAAGAGAGGGAATGAGTTATCTGAATTTCAAAATTAGACTCTTCTTCCAGCTCATGAGAGTATTTGTGTATTTCTACTTATAACACGGTATTTACTTCCTATCAAACGGTGTCGTTCCACATATCACTTCTGATTTACAAGCAAAACGACACAAAACTACAACACTCTACTAAATGAAAACGAAAACGTATCATTAGGGTACGTTTGGGTAGTGAGAAGTGTTGAGAATATTTGTGAATAATAGTGAAAAAGCAATGAAAAAGTAATAATAAAATATTGAATAGTAGTAAAAAGTAGATAAAAAGTAATCAATAGTAGAACAGTAGGTAAAAAATAATAATAAAATAAAAAATAGTAGTGAGAGTACTTGAGGTACTCTCACTTGCCAAACAATCCAGCTTCCCTCGTTACCAGCTTCCCATTTCCCTACTATACTCCTCCAATGCACATGTACTCTAGCTCCCATATCAGCCCGTCACACAATCTTAATCATAAAAGCCAAGAGAATGATGAACTTACGCCAGTCTATCAGGCTAAGTTGAAGAAGAGATGGTCACAGGATTACACAACAAACACCAGTGGTAGCTATGAAGTATGTGTGTATCACTTAAAATGAAGTGTTTTTATTTTATTTTTTATTTTATGAGAATTAGCAATGATACAATGATAACCAAACCACAACTATTACATAATAAAATATATATTTTTAAATTCAAACACATTAAATAAAATAAAAAATAATTTTTTTTAATAAAATCAATTTACATTTTATTAATAAATTTATAGAAAAGTTGTTGACATCATTTCTAAATTGAAAATGTAAATGAAATTGGAAATGTAAAAGTTGTTTGATAGTTACAAAATGAAATTGGCTATAAATAGTAAGTAGAGCTGAGCAGAGGATAAGGGTAAAAGAAGCCATTCAAGTACCCACTGCTTCTAAAACCCCACTTTATTACACTGTTCGTTCGTTCGTTCACCATCGGAGGCAAGTACTGTGTCGGAGCATGGCCTCTATATCCCTCTCATTCTCATCTTCGCTTCTCCCTCACGATCACCCCAACAAGAACATTATTTCCAGCATTAACCTCAAACCCCAAAACCCAAAATCTAGGCCCTTCCGATGCGCTTTCGCTGCTCCACAGAAAAGGACCACCAATCCCAAGTCTTCGTCTTCCTCGGTGGCTAAGAAAAGGCACTGGAAGGAAGGGGAATTCCCTGGGTTTTCAGAAACATCCACGCGGGGTAGTGGGAAGAAGACACCCATTAAAAATCTGAAGAAGAAGTTGGACCGCAAGAACAACGCCAAGGCCTGGGTCAACACTGTCACCGAAGCCTTGTCAGAACTTATCCAAAAGAAGATGTGGGTCCAAGCCCTTGAGGTATGGCTACGCTTCTAAGATTTTGGGCTTCGCTCTAAGTGGCAGTGTATTATATCAGCTTCTTGTTTTTTTTTCTATGTACTTGGTTCCTGGGAACTTGAATTTGTGAATTGTGCAACAATTGAATCTGTTCCTTTAACTTCATATCAGGTGCTCAACGCAAATGCTTTTTATCCTCTCAGTTGGGATTGCTTAAATTTTCAGATTATTATTATTATTATTTTTATTTTTTTTATTTTATATAATAAAACTGATTTGTGTTTTCTTTGCGACAACGTGTGAGTCTATATTCTTATCATAATAACTCAACAAGGGACGTGGGTTTTTCATAGTTTCAAAGAAGAAAGCATAGCCTTTTAGTTATTTCACCTCTCATGTATTGATCCCTTGTTGTTCACATCTTATAACTAGTATCGTATGGATAGATAAGAATCAATATACCTGGTTTGTAGAGTTCTTATATGCAACTGTGGCTGCTGTGATTGCTCAGGTATTTGAGATGCTCAGAGCACAGACCTTTTATCAACCTAAAGAAGGGACTTACATGAAACTTCTGGTTTTGCTTGGAAGATCTGGCCAACCCCTTCGTGCTCGTCATCTTTTTGACACAATGGTTGAAGAAGGATGTGATCCTACATCTGAACTTTACACAGCTTTACTTGGAGCTTATTGTCGGAGCAATCAAATTGACGAGGCATTCTCGCTTCTTAACCAAATGAAGACCCTCCCCCATTGCCAACCTGATGTTTTTACTTACAGTACCTTAATAAAAGCCTGTGTTGATACTTCTCGATTTGACTTAGTTGAGTCCTTGTATGAAGAAATGGCTGAAAGGTTAATAAATCCAAACACTGTCACCCAAAACATTGTGTTAAGTGGGTATGGCAGGGTAGGGAAATATGACCAAATGGAGAAAGTGTTGTCAGGTATGCTGGAGAGCAGAACTTGCAAACCTGATGTCTGGACCATGAACACCATCCTTAGTGTGTTTGGTAACAATGGTGAGATTGATATGATGGAGAGATGGTACGAGAAATTCCGGAATTTCGGGATTGAGCCCGAAACACGTACTTTTAACATCTTGATTGGTGCTTATGGGAAAAGAAGAATGTATGATAAAATGTCAACCGTTATGGAATACATGAGGAAGCTTCAGTTTCCATGGACGACCTCTACTTACAACAATGTGATTGAGGCTTTTGCAGATGTAGGGGATGCAAAGAACATGGGGTACACATTTGATCAGATGCGTGCTGAGGGAATGAAAGCCGACACCAAGACATTCTGCTGTCTTATTAACGGATACGCCAATGCAGGTCTATTCCACAAGGTGGTTAGCACTGTTCAATTAGCTGGGAAGTTTGAGATACCTGAGAATACCTCTTTTTATAATTCAGTTATATCGGCGTGTGTGAAAGCGAAGGATTTGGTGGAGATGGAGAGAGTTTTTAAGCGGATGAAAGATGAGCAATGTCAACCAAATTCCACAACATATTCTATCATGGTGGAGGCATATAGAAACGAAGGTATGACTGACAAGATCTATGATTTGGAACAGGAGCAGCAGGCAATGATGGCTGATGGTAATGAAAGTGATGAGGTCATTACAATGGAAACTATGGTTGAGATCAATTGAGAACATGCTGCACTTCTCTATATCTCCTACTTTTTCAGGCCCAGGTGAACTACTCTTTTAACAAGGTACCGGGTACCATTGATGGTGTTTACTGAATGATCAGCTTGTCCAAACTTTGCTTCGGAGATGGATAACAACAGTTGCTCTGCCTTCATCTCATTGTGAAGTACTATATAGTCTTTAGACATTCGTAGTATTTAAGGGGGAATTATCTAGGTACCTTATGTACATGGTTGATGTGTTGATAGAGGTAATTTGTGCCTCTCTACAAACTTGAGGTGATTCTTTAATTGTTTTGAAAATCTAACGTTTTCTTCTTATGAAATACCATTTGCGTGGCTATATTTCCTTTATTCCGTGGTATAAATTTGAAAGGAAATTGCTGTTATATATGCACATGCGAGCAGCCTATGCTTGCGCGCACTTACCGTTTTCTTTCTTTTAATGAAATAACGCTGTCCCTTATAAGGCTGTATTTTAGTTGTTTTAGAAAGTGTTATCCTAGAATAACCAAAAAGAAATACTTTAGTCATAAAAAGTCTTACAAAAGGGATCTCTTTGTGGCTGTAGCACTTCTCTTAACAAAGTAAGGGCTTCATATCACGGGAAATGTTTTGTTAGAACTCGGCAATACTTTGAAATGAGACAAAATATGTTCTAAATAAATCGCCGTTATTCATTTCAATAGATAGATATGTTAGACTAGGTGAATACGTGTAATGAGAGGGAGGGATTAGCAAATTCGTACTTTGAATGGCATTTTAAAGTACTAAGCTTCCTTTCCTTGCCATGTGCTAGAAATTCCAAATAATCATATACTTATGTCATGCTAGTTCACATTTGATATGTATATATACATATGCTTCCTTTCCTTGCCATGAGCTGAAAAGCCACGTTCCCAACGAACTATATAACAAATGCTGTGAAGATCTTTGCAACTTCTAACATTATCGATAACTTGGAAACAAATTTTTAGCTCCTTTCTACCTGCTTTGGAAGTTTACTTTCCCAATGCAGTAGGCAAACAGGGAAGCATAGATGACCGGATAAGCAATGAGAACAAAGGCCACAAGGCCTAAACGATCATGTTGAAAGCCATAATAATCCTCAAGAAAAGAACTAATCGTCTTGACCTCCCCAAAGATCAGAATCTCTTTATTCATGTCTCCGTATTGTGAAGTCAGCAGGCCATTTAGGGACCAAGATGTAGGGCAAATCCAATAGCACCAGATCCACCACTTTGGAATTTTCTGTAAATATATCAAGTAACATGGTTATTGTCTCTAGCTTGACTGTAAGTGCTAGATTGTATAAGAACAACTAAACTGTCCAGATCTGTTTACAAGAGTACTAATTAAACCAGTATCCTATGCGATTGACAAGTTATAGAAGAGTTGGAAGGGATTAGTACCGGTCCTGGCATTAGGAAGCCTGAGAAAAGGTTCAATATGGTGTAGACTGCAGTTGCCAAAATGGAAGCTACTTCGATATTTGTGCTCAATGAAACAATCAGCATCCCAAGATACACAAAGTATAGAAGAGTGCAGAATGTGGCATAGAAGTACCAAAAGAGCTTGTAAACTGACCATTGGTACCCTATTGTTGGATATGTAATGGCCACATACAAAACCGTTTCCAGCAGCACATAAGGTATTTCGATGGCCATCTACAGCATTAAAAAAAAACAAAGTTTATTGCTGTTACCACTATCTACTGAACAAAACAACCATTTGATTTACTTTGGTAGAAATGTCAGAAACCTGTGCAAATGAGTAAGCCATTGAGGAGTACATTCCAGCAAATTTTTCCCGGTACAGAATGGTGCGCTCAGTTACCACGTATGGTAGAACCGATGAACAATTGTTTAGGCCTAAGAATATTACAGCACTATACATGGATCCAAGTATGTTGAACAAATCCTGCTCAGTTTTTCTTCAGAAAATAAACTAAGAAATTTAGATGCTTCTCAGGCCATAATAATGCAAAAATTAGACTAGGGAAGTTTAGATGAACGCCTCAAATGGCATAAAAAAATAGTTATATGCAATTCAATGAACGAACTTAGCTAAATGAACTTTACTATTGGCCATGCATATCAGAGATGTTTTTGAAATCATTTTCTTAATGCATATGCAAGTGTAAGTGTATGTATGCATTTCAAAGTTTTTGAACTTTTTGTTATCCTAAGGAAAGCGTGCATGTAAAGAAAGCTTACATCTCCTTTCCTTTCTGCCAAAAGACTGCCCCAAACACCAGTGCGGCAGCAATCACAAACACGAAACGCCCCAAGTTGTATTCAGGACTCCTCCAATAAGATAAGTATTGTTTCCATAGGCATGCAATAAACTGAACCCAACCACTTTCTGGAAAACGAGAGGGAAACTGCAAGTCACTTGATCCTGGCTGTGGTTCACTCAGCTGTCGTACTAACTCGATGGTGTCACTAGAATGCAAGGAAAACCGAAATACTATGATTAATTACAACCGAACTAGAATTTACAATAAATTGTCTAAACTACGGGGAACAGTTTAACCCCATGCGAGATAGAGTGATACATGACTTCTAGTAAATGTATACTCACCGATACAGAGGTGACTCCTTGTAGATTTTGGCAAAATCTAAACCAATATCTGCTTCTACTGAAGCTGAAGTAACTTCTAGCATCCATGTTGCTGGATTATAATTATTTTTTATCTTTGGCACACCAGAAATACCCTGTTGAATGGTGATTTATATTCAAATCAGTAATCTATATCAACTTTCACGAATGTATGTGTTCGATATTGTTGGAAGCTAAAACAAATGTAAATAAGTGGAGAAAAAAGACTAGTCAGTAGTTGACATGAACGAGCAACTTTAATTTTTGAGTATTTTTTCAGTCTTATATTCCATTCTACAGATGGTAACAATGAGTAAATACTTATAACCAGTTCCACCAGAGCTAAGAGTCGAGACTTCCTTGCAGGGAGTCGAGAGAGGACTAGGAGGCTACCATTGTATGTAGGTATAAATCAAGCAATCTGGGAATTGATCTATAAAATATTGGATTAAGCAATATATAGAAGACAACAACATATATTTGTAACTTATATCACAAATATTTTGGAGTCATTAAATAGCCTTTTCTTGGGAGTCAAGATTCAATTTAGGGTTTATTTTTGGTAGATTTGAACTGTTACATGAACACATGCACTGGAGAATAATATTTTAACTTTTTTTTAACATATTGTTCATCGTTTATGATGGTCCACTGTCATTTGTCATTTCATATACATAAATTTTGATGTCTTTTGATTACCTTTCTGGTAAGCTCTTGGATGCTAATTCTATACTGAAAAAAGGAACTTGCATGGGATCATGCCACCATTCATTAAACTCACATGTGTGTGCGTGCCGCTTTTTGATTGATAAAATAGCTTTCATGATAGTATCTTGGTATCTGCTTATTGGACAATGTTGTTTCTGATTTCTGATTTTGTATAATTAGTCACCAATTAAAAGTGTCTCTCATTATCTAAAGATGTTGCTGTTTCAGATCACTTCAGCATCCAACATAATTCTTTCTCAAGTGTCATTTTTATTATGTATATAGTCAATGTTAGAAATAATCTATGGTGTATTGATGCAAGGAACGGCATATGTACAGATAAATGAATGTGCATTAATGTTGCAACAAGAAGTTTGCTAATTGCTAATTGTGAATCTGTGCTTACCTCAAAATATTCAATGAGTTTACTTGAATGGCGACCTAGCATTCCAGAGTAGATAATCTGTCCTCCAATTTTCATTAGAATCAACTGCACCAAAAGAACATCTATTGAGTTGTATAAAGTATCATCTAATAGCAACACTGAAAAGATTATAGTACTTTTTTCTGCAGTGAACAAACATGTGCCTCAACTTGTGTCTTGTATTTTCTTAAAAAATATATAATTTTGAAGACTCATGCTTTAAGTGGAAGGTTACAACCATAAACCCAATTTAAAGTAAAAATTTTCTGGATTGCTTGGAATTGTTATACTTATACTTTTGTTCTAGGCACTGTTATACATAATTTCAGTCTGAAGAGTGATCGATATTGTTATTAACTTATTATAGATTCCTCATCCTTGTGCATGTGAAAAAAATTGAAGGGCAAGCTGCTTGAGAACAATAGGTCGGATGAAATGAAGATTCACTCATAAAGTAGAGCTACAACAATCAATTTAAAGGAAATTTGGTACTATAGTAGTTAATCTTTACTTTATTTTGAGCTATTAATTGTATGTCAATACAGTGTACTCTGCTTTTATCATGGCATTGAAAAAATTAACCGAATAAAAAAATTCATGTACTCATTGTGACATAAAAAGAGAAAACATGTGGAAAAATAAGATGTATTCACATAATATATCAGATTTTGATAACAAAGACTGATTACTTGCCCCAATTACTGAAAATTATTGAGGTAGTAAAAAGTACTTTACATTATCTTGAAAGGTAACTAATGATATGGGTGTGAAAGCATGGGTTGACATTCTTAATCCCTCAAATACTTTGGATTAGGCACCTTTGAGTTGAATTTTAATGTGATCTGTATATCATGGGTTAACAATCTGTATACCATGGCTGTGAAAACATCGGTTAATAATCTTCATCCTCATATACTTTGGATTAGGCACCTTTGAGTTCAGTTCCAATGTAATATGTATATCATTACATACTAGCTAACTCTAGAATATAGGAATATGCTTTAGGTAGATTTAAGCACTAGCAAAGCACATTTACTGTAACCATTTGATAGCTGGGTGTTCAAGGTCACAAATGCTAACAATATGCTACCTATACAAAACCCTTTAGCATACTTGGGGCCAAGAAGAATGAAATAACTTATGATTTTAGGGCCAGAAGACATCAAGGGAAAATTGTTAGTAACTCATGGGGACGCTAGTCCTTTTACCTCATCAAAATTCTCAAATACGTCAATGCTTGGTTGGTGGATGGTGCAAACTGTTGTCCTTCCAGTGGCAACCACATTCTTCACTGCACGCATTACAATTGCAGCTGCTCTGGCATCTAAACCTGACGTAGGTTCATCCATAAATATAATTGACGGATTGGAAACAAGCTCCACTGCAATTGTTAGCCTTTTACGTTGTTCGGTAGATAGGCCACTTTGGCCGGGAATGCCAACTAACAAATCTTTTATATCATCAAGTTCAATTGTTTCAATGACTTCTTCTACAAATCTCTGCATAATAGATTTGTATAGAGTGATATGAGTAATGAGTGCATCATAATATTTAATCGATTGTATCAATAGATAGAAGTATATATAACAATATAGCTGTGTCCTCTGAAAGAAATTTTGTTTGTCTACAAACATCGGTAATTGTTTGTTTGTGCTATATGCATCATTGATATTCAGGGATTTTTAGCTTTATCTAAACGTGCATTTAAGTTTAAATCATTCTCTTGTTTCTTCCATATATTTCAATCCAATTAAAGTAGTTGGCTGTCTAAATGTGCAACACTAGTGGACACAAGTCTCTAAGTCATCAAGATTCTGACAGTAATAATTAAAAAATCCACAAAGTCTTTTATATTTGCTAATGTTTACTATGAATTTTAACTTAAAGTGTATTTGCCAAAGACTCTTGAAGCCTGTCTTTATTGTTGTTAGAGGATTAGTTTAGTTATGATGATAATGCACAAAGTTTTGACTCCCTTTAGAAATTGTTTGAAATTGAATTATAATACAGTAATACTATTAATAATAAATGTGGAGGGGAAGCAGAGGATATCATACAGCTTTTGTCTCTGGATCAGTCTCTGGTGGCAACCGCAACCAAGCTGAGTATGTCACTGATTCTTTTACAGTAATCTGAGGAGAATGTATATCATTTTGCTCACAGTAACCTGATATTCTTGCAAATGTACTCTGGATCTTGGGATACCCTCCAATTCTTATATCCCCTTCAATAATACCTCCAGTTTTCCTTCCAGAAAGGACATCCATGAGAGTCGTTTTCCCAGCTCCACTGACCCCCATAAGTGCCGTAAGAATTCCTGGCCTAAATGCTCCTGTAATATCTCGAAGCAGCTGAAGCCTTTTCTGATCGAAACCCTTCTTTCTCATCTCCTGTGCAGGAGAGATGAAGTTGACAAGTAATCAAACCTTTCTTTCTAATGTTCAAAAAAACAAAAATCAAATGTAACTCATTGGTTGAGTTTGACTACCGGAGGCGTATCAACAAAGTATTGCACATCCTTGAATGCTATTGTCAGAGGCTCAAATGGTATGACCAGCATCCCTGTACGACCAATACATTCTCTACTATCATTTAACAACCAAAGTTTATTCAGTGCATTAGGAATCGTGTTCTTTTTATTACTAGCTAAGAAGTTATAAGCTCAAAGCTTTATCTTACCAGAACGTTTTGTCTCTTCAGTAGCTTTGGAAAAGGTACCTAGAGTTGATTGGTTATCCAGTTGTGTGCTACTTCTGCTACCATTTTTTTCTTGTATCTGAGAAATACTTTTCTTCGAAATAATAGCTCGAGACATTTTAGGAGCTGTATTCATGACAAGCTTATAGGTGAACTGAATGGAATTTGAACTTCAATTGTTATGTTTGTTTCTCTAGTAAAAAGAACTTACCTGGCAAGTAAGTTAAGGCTAAGACAAAGCCTGCATCAAAAAGTATAGTGAACCCAAGCAAAGCCCCTAAGGATATCCAATAGAAATAGCCCTCAAAGTTCAAGCCATGACTGGTTAGAACCGCCGTCCCTATGGTCGTGTTTCCCTTTGAAACCTACAAAATGAGAGTGGACAGGTACTTAAAAATTCTTCTGAACAAGGGGACAGCATTTATCCTGTTCAGCTTACCTTTTGCCATCGTGGAGCAAGGAATTCATTTAGCGCTATGCCTATTTGTGCATAAGTCATGGGAGAAAGCCAGAAGCCCCAACTCAGCCAAGGTGGTAAAGAGGCTGCAAAGAAGAAAACTCTGTAAGTAGTCTAGCTGTTATCCCTTTAAAAAACAATTATGGATGCACTGACTTTTAGGAATAATGAAGCCTCCAAACAAGAAAAGTGTCATTAAGATCAAAGCGCCACAAGTTGATGCAGTCTCCATAGTCCGGAAAATTGAGGCGACAAAACGACACATAGACGTTGATGCTAGATGTAGGGCAAACAGCAGAAGAAACTGGGAAAAGAACCTGAATCATTTGCACATATGAATCATAAAGATTATAAAGGGGAGAGATTTATCCTTTTAATGTTTTGTATGGATTTTAAAAGTTACCTCCCAACTTCAGGGCTATACCCAATAACATAGTAAGTCAGTGCTGTCCAAAGTATTGAATCAACCAGAGAAAATGGAATTTTCAGTATAGATGCTGGGATCGAATAAGCCCATGCTGGATACAGATAGAATGATCTTTGCTTGTAAACCACTGGGAGTCTGATGATTGTCAAGGACAGTTCTGCAACTCCATTGGTCATGAGTCTGACAAGTGTATAGTATAGAGCGCCCAAAAAATAATTGGCACTGTTCAAGTCCACAGTCGTCTGAGTGCGTAGAAATATAGTCATTGCAATAAATGCAGTGATGATAAGCTGCGGAATAAGGGAATTTTGAAAACATTTTAGTTTGATGTGCTTTGGCACTTGGCAGTATAACTGTACAGCACCACGCTAAGAATTCTTGTGCTTAAATTATAACCTGGACTGTCTTGAACACATAGACAAATGAGTTCCGTTTCATGAGAAGTAGCTCTCTGGACATGCAAGCTTTGAACAATTCCCATTTTCGCAAAGAGTAAATACTAAATGACAAAGCATTTCTGTGGCTCTTAGATTTATCATATGGCTCTGAGAGTTCATCATTTAACCTCTGTCCTAAATCGCTTGCTTTGAACATTTCAGAGAACTGATCCACTGAGACATAATTATAGGGAAGGCCAGCATGGTTCCAGTATTGTGCCTGATCCTTCTTGGAGATTACCTGTAGATGGTTGAAATCAGAAGATATGAGACGATCAGAACTGTTGTCAACAGGAGAAAAGGAGATATTTTCTCACCTCCTGAAGGAAGTCTGCAGCACCTTTTCTTTCTGGGCACTTGAAACCACAATCCTCAAAAAATTGAAGTACATGACTACGAGGACCATGGTATGCTATTTTCCCTTCTGCCATTAGTATCACTTCATCAAATAGATCAAATGTTTCGGGAGCTGGTTGAAGAAGTGAAACCAATGCAGTTGTATCAGTGATGTGCACCAATTGCTGAAGACAGGTAACAACCTGAAAGGTTGTGGAGCTATCCAATCCAGTCGATATTTCATCCATAAATAGAGCTTTTGTGGGCCCAACAATCATCTCCCCTGCCAGGCAAAGTAGCCATGAAAATCTTGGTTGCTTGCATGGGAAGTATTTTAGTCACTTTCTCACTAGGGAAGAGGTTTAACAAATTGTGAAGCTATCACATTCCAATTTCCAAACTAAAGGTTTGAGAAAAAGATGAAGCTTTGATGATTCCTTTTATGTTCAAGAAAAACTCTTACAAGATTTATAAATAGGATGCCTGATATGTATAGATTGAAGACGTGAATTCAAGGGAAGAGGGAATTCAAGAAGGCCTGGTTGAGAATAGGATCGTCTGAGATGTACTAGGACTGCAAAATTGTATGCAAAAGGAAATTAACTAGCGACATAATCTTTTGTTAACAACCTGTTGTTAACCTTTTCTTCTGGCCACCCGAAATGCCTCTTGTCAATGCATCACCAACCATTATATCACTGCAGATATCCAGTCCAAGGATCTAAAAGGCCAAAATGTTGTAGTTTACACATCACGTTGGAAAAAAACATCTTGTTTGAACTTCTCCATTACCTACATTAATCTAGCTCTGCTTGAAGAAAAACTACCTTCAAAACATAGTCCGTTTGGAGATTTCGTTTTTGTCCTTCAACTGCTATTGCCTGCAAGTATCATGTTACTGTCTGGTATACCGTCCAATAAATTCCAGCAAAGTATTACAAACAAAGGATTACCTTCATATAAGTGTCCACATCAGGGTCAGGGACAATTCCTGCTGCTTTCTCTTTTCTGCTTACTTCCATCATGATATCTGCATACAGAGAAATGGAAATTAACTTCAAATATGTGAACTCATTGCATGAGTACCCTGGAAATGAAGGCATGAAGGAAAATAAGCCTTACCAGCTCTGCTTCCAACACCCTGGCAGCGCGCTGAAAAGTCAATTGTTTCCCTCACAGTCATTTCAGGTATGTGCAGGTCATATTGGCTTATGTAAGCTGATGATTTCTGTGGAACAAACTCATCTAGTTTGTAACCGTTATAAGAGATTTCCCCTGCAACCTAAGAAGGGAAAAGCTGAGGATTATTGTAAAGATTGTGACATTTAAATCTGATTCTCATAATCATGAAGTATATTAAGATTAATTACTTGTTCTCATGTATGAACCATAAATAAGATTAATTTCCTATGGAATATAAAAGCCAATGGAATTCTGATGTGGACAAAATGCATCAGTCTGAATGCTGATCATGCAGACCATAGTCGCATGATATAAATTTCTGTACAAACCATACTTCATGATATAGTCTTGAACTGTTTAAGAATGAAGTTTTCTTTCCTACTATCTCACTGCTTTTAAGCTCTTCTACTCTAGCATTTTGACTTGCTCACATTTAGAGATTGGTCTAGCTTTCCGGAAAGAGCCAATAACAAGGTCGTTTTCCCACTGCCTGGGGGACCAAGCAGAAGTGTAAGCCTGCATTCAAAGAGAAGTATTAGGAGTAAACAATTTTGGCCAGTAAATTGAATCTTGACATGATTTTTGTAACTTCGCTGACTCAAATTTGAATGACTTTCATGTAAACTTTTTCTGTCTTGCCTGTTTCAAGAAACCTAGTACTGAATCTAAATCAAAAGTAGCTTTACTATGTGCTATTCCAGTATCTAACATTAGAATCTTATTCAAACGTGTTGCATTTCATCCTCTACATTGCTATCCTTTCTGCCAAAGTCAGTCGTTACCTTAATAGACTAATAGTCAATACTACCACAAGTTCAATTCAAATCACAGCCCCTGATTTTGTTTAATGTATTTATATATTTATATATATATATATATGCTTTGAGATGTCCCCCAAATAAAATCTGGCTTACCTTGATGGCTTAATGATGCCACTGACATCTTTTAAGATGCTTATATTGGCTTCCTGAGAATTGCACCGTATTACCTTCTTAAAAACCTGTCCCAGAGAGAAGTTTTCATTAAATTTATAAGACAAAACTTGTAGCTCTTTTTGCTGATGACTTAGAGGTTTGGGCAGGAAAGTGACAAGGATTTATCTACCATTATAAAGGATAAATGCATACTTACTGATAACTGACTCATGAGAGAGTTCCATAGCGTCGGAAGAGGCTTCCCTTTGACTACTTCGCACTTCACTTCCACAGACAGATTCTTGTATCTCACCTCCACAGTGGGTAACTTTACGTTCACCCTAGCATTATCACATTAAGATATGTTGTTTGTAAACTTTGTTTTTTGTGATCTCTCTTTGTAAACACTTGAATAAGTAAGAATATATCTAACCAATATATCAATGTTAGTTTTCTTGTTTTGATCATGATATATATATATAAACCCCTAACGGGTTTACTGTCCTGATATCTTATACTTAGCAGAAGATGGTATGCTCTGATAGACTGAAATTAAAGGTCCAAACAGGAATTTAAACATGGCCTCAGTAATTTAGCATACAAGGGGCCTTAAAAATGCTATTTTTAGCCTATTCTCTTCATAACTTGAGAAAAATAAAAGTGATAAATTAGATTTTCTGGAACTGGTTGAGCTACTTCGCTATTAACTAAACCTGGACAAACCTGTCAATCCTGTCTCTCAGTTGCTGCAGCAACCGGAGATTATCATTCTCAATGTGCTTTATGAGCTTCTGAATGAAAAGATGTCTGTCAATTGCTCCAAGCTTGGTAACATCTGTCGTCCTCTTCCCTTTTAATTCCATTCCACTGCTTCCGAGGTCGTGATCAATACCAAACACTGAGGTTCTGAGCCGTTTAAATGTAGGTAATTTCTCAATTGCAGCCCATTGCAACTGAAGTTCCTCATCTTCCTCCTCTATAAAACAATCTGCACCAGTTTGTTGAAATGGTGGTTGAATGCCTCCTTCAATCGTGGATAACTCCATTTGAATGGATGTGTTGGTTTTTGCTTGGAGCAGAGCAGCACTCCACTGGGCTTCTCCAAGTTTTAGTAGACGACTTGTTGGAACTCGAAGTTGACAAGCACGGTATAAATGGAAAAGATATACTGGTTTTTCCTTGGACTGCAATGCAAACTGGTAGATGCTATGATCGGTATAAATAAAATTAAATTAATGGACATTTGACTTTGAGAATTTTCAGCCTTTTTGTGTCTATTAAGGCTGCTATGTATCATTTTCGAGATAAAATAAGACAGCTGCCTGTTGCTATTTTTTAATAGATTGTATTTGTTAGTTAGATTTTTTTAATATAACCGTTGCATTCCTTATATTTTTTGTTTGAATTTTTTATTTTATTATTCTGTATTTCCTAACAATGCCTCTCGCTGGACACCTGTCTTTTGATACTTATCGCGGTGAACTACTTGATGGTAATGTTTTAGAAAATTTGGCCTACCCACGACCTAATCATTATCAAAAGAGTTTTGTTATTTTTATTTTTAATTAAGTTTGTGTATAATTATGACAAGAAAGTCGCAACAAAAATAATTTTTCATGCTAGCTGATGTGGTAGACATCCACAACAACGACGTGTTTTATGTATCAATAAGCTGCCTTGCAAATAAATTGTTTAGGTTGGGATTAACTTGGCTATCAGCTGCTAATTTGAAATATAAAAGCAGAAGTAAACAACAAAAAATTCGACAATCATACAAAAAATATCAAGATTTACGTGGTTTGGCTTGAACAAGTCTACGTCCACTGGCAGAGTTGGTCGCAAGGAATTTACTATCACAAAAATGGAGTACAAGAGAGTTATAACAAATCACTCTTCAATCCTAAAAGTCTCAATACACCAAATGAGTACTCAGAATCTCACAAAATGAGTTCTCTCTCTTTTCTCTCTGTTTTGGCCTCTCAAAAGTCTCAATACAATGAAAAATAATATGTATTTATACTATATAGTGCGGAAAATCCTAATTATGAAAATTCACTCGAGTGGCGTGTTGAGCGAACAATCTGTCTAGCATTTACTTGAGCTGACTGTCAAGCAGATGCCGAGCGAACAATCTGTCTAAAATTAGCTCGAGCGAAAGTTCGCTGGAGCCAAGGTCGAGCCACAGTCAAGCCAAGCCTCTGGAATTACGTTTTCAACAAGAATCAAGCCACACTCAACAAATTTTTACCTTGGCTTTAATTCCATCAAGCCTAAACAAAAATGAATTTCAACAAATTGAATTTTACCATTCGACAACAAAGACATCAAAGATGCCCACCAAAGATTAAAAAAAAAACAAACTCACTCCTCCACAAATCCTAAACTGGACACACAACGCCTATCTCTTGAAAACCCATTTTCACCCAAAAGTCTTCATCTCCATAGGCATCTTGAGCAAATCACAAGCTTGATCCTAATGAAGAGATTCAACCTCTTCACACAAAAGCAAACATACTATGATACAAACTACTTACTTGAACAATGGCTTTCGAATATACAATAAAGCTAACAACAAATATTTTATGTCAAAGTAAGTATACCACAAAGTCTACATGAGCATATCCCGAAGGTGGCCAAACTGTCTCCTATATCTACACGATGAAACTGTAGACTTGCTCTCACTATGCACCAATGCCAAAATGAAAATCAAGCTACTTTCCAATAGCATGAACAAGAGTACCACCTGTACTTTATTGTGAAGCTCTCCCAACAACTTCACATTCTTGCTATAACCTCGCTCTTCTTTCCTGTGGAAACAACAACTGAAAAGCTGTGGAAGGAGAAAAGTTCACCCAATAGCAAGTTCTGTTGACCGCTTCACCCAATCTTTAGACAAGCCTGGCATAACAAAAGCATAATGTGGGCTCTTACACAAGAGTCTGATTCATTCCATTAATCTACCCCATTTATGTGGAGTGGACCCAACTGTACGGTCTGAAAAAAGCTCTACCTTCTTGTTTGTAGATCACTAGACTTCTCAAGTGCTTGAACACATTAAACACGTCACTCACTGCTTTAGAAAAAACAAGTCCAACCTTTTCTCAAAATGGTTATCAAACAACATGAGTACAAACAAGGCACCACCTTCCACAAGATGTACCCCAAAATCAAAACAAATAAATTGCAGTAAACCTGATTCTATACTGCTTCACAAGAATACAATGTCAACACAAAAAATCAAGTTTGCATGTCTTCTGATCACACAAAGCAAAAGTTGCCTACTCACAAATGACCACGCTCGTTCGCCCATATGGCCCAATCACATGTGCCATAAATAAATAATACCTGAATCCGAAACGTCTGAAGATGCAACTGCACCAATTATTATCTCACCAAGAAGAAAATAAAGACTATCTATCTTCTTCCCTGTCATTACTACCGAATAGCCCTTGTAGACTCGAATGACTCCACTTGCAATTGAATACTAATAACCAAATGAGTCAAGAATGCCCAAAGATATAAGATTTTTCTTTAAAGATGAAATATGCCGAATGTTAGACAAAGTTCTAAAGGTTTCATCATAGATCTTAATCTTGACTGAACCGATCCCAACAATATCACAAGTCATGTCATTTCCAACTAAAATGAAATCACTATTGACTGATTCATAGGTAGTGAACCAATCTCTCCTGGGACACATATGGAACGTATAAGCTGAATCTATGACCTACTTGTCACCAAAACGGCCTTTAAAGCCGTTGACTGCTAGGACAATATTAGAGCTATTAGACTGTTCTTCAATGCTAACAACATTGGAGAAACTTTTACCTTCCTCATTGTTCTTCAATCTGGGATACTCATTCTTGTAATGACCAAACATATGACAGTAGTGATATTTAATATTTGTTTGATTAAATTTTGAACTGCCATTGGAATTACCCTTACTTTTTTCTGAACTTCTTTCCTCAGATCTACCTCTAGAAGAACATTTCATAAACAAGTCATCGGCTTAATTATCCGTGCCTTGTTCACCCAATTTTGTTCTCAATTCCTTATAATTCAAAGTAGAGTTTACATTTGCCAAGGAGATGGTATCTTTACCATATAGCATCGAGTTCACAAAATTATCGAATGAAACCGGCAACGAACATAACACAATTAAGGCTTGATCTTCTTCATCATGCTTAGTATCAATATTTCTCAAATCTATAATAATTTTATTAAATTTATCTAGATGATCAGAGATAGGAGTACCTTCCCTCATCTTGAGAGTGTATAACCATTGCTTCAAATTTAAACGGTTGGTGATCGACTTCTTCATGTATAGACTCTCAAGTTTCTACCAAAGACCAGCAGTAGTCTCTTCATTAGCAACCTTTCGCAATACTCCATCAGAGAGATAATAGAATAACACTATGTGCTTTCTCTTCATCTTCCTTTGTCAGTGTAGAAGATTCATTCGACACCTTTTCATTCAAGACCTTTGCCAAGCTTGTTGTCGTAACAGAGCTTTCATCTTGATGCGCCATAAGCTAAAACTATTCTGACCATCAAACTTCTCTACATAGTCATCCCTCAAGATCTTCTACAGAGCTTGGCGCCTTGATAGCAGTTTGTTGGGATTAAGTAGCTATCAACGGCTAATTTGAAATATAAAAGCAGAAGCAAACAAAAGAAAATTCGAGAATCACACAAACAACACCAAAATTTACGTGGTTCGGCTTGAACAAACCTACGTCCACTGACAGAGTCAGTCTTAAGGAATTCACTATCACAAAAATGGAGTATAAGAGATGTATAACAAATCACTGCTCAATCCCAAAAGTCCCAATACACCCAATGAGCTCTCAAAATATCACAAAAAGAGTTCTCTCTCTTTTCTCTCTGTTCTGACCAATCAAAATTCTCAATACAATGAAAAATAACATGTATTTATTCTGTACAACACGGAAAACCCTAATTACGAAAATTCGCTCGAGCGGCGTGTCAAGTGAACAATCTGCCTGGTGTTCGCTCGAGCTGACTGTTGAGCGAACAATCTATCTCGGGTTCACTTGAGAGGACTGTCGAGCAAAAGTTTGCTCGAGCTAGGCTCGAACCACAGTCAAGACAAGTCTCTAGAATGAAGTTTTCAAGAATTGAGCCACACTCAACGGTATCCACTAGCAAATCACACATGCCAGGCCGGTTTAAAATACAGCACTCCAACCACCACGCAGTATTGGAGTGTTGTCCTCTTCGCTAAAAAAAAAAACGCAGTAGTATCAAGTTGAGATTGATACCATTAGTCTCGGTTCAAGGACAAATTACGCACATCTACATGATATATTTAAAGTGTTTTTTCGCAAATAGGACAGCTCCTTATGACTATTTATATAGTGCAGCCTAAACACACAGCTTATGGTGTAACTTAAAGCCTGTCTGTGTAATAATATCGTTTCTGCAATTATATTGTTTGTGCATTACGCTGCAAATGATGTCTTATAGCATTAATTCCAATGGTTTTCACTTCACCATACTGAATTTCCTTAAAAAAGGTATGACTTTTAAGTGAAATTTCATACAACATTCTTCAACAAGATTCAGAAATGATACCAACAAGTCATTGCTCTTGTTGATGTGAAAAGGCTAACCCTACCAGTTATTCAAGCAATGAGCTGCCCAGTCACCATCCTCAATATATGTGGGGAAGGATTTTATTCTTCATACACGCTATGTATAGCCATTGGCTGGTGCTATAATGTTGTCAATTCCAAGTGCAATGGACTTACAGTCTAGCCATAGGCTACTATTCTTCTTCGGCATAATTAATTTATGGGATTTTCCTTATCTTGCTTTGTTTAGCCAAAACATGAAAGTATCCCACTCTCTGAACCTTAGAAGAGGGAGTTGCCAAAAGATAGAAATCTGAAACGTGTATCCTTAAACTAAATTAAATGGAGTGTCCACTTTCAACCACTCCAAAGTTGTTTGATATTTTTATCGTACTCCCACAACAATTTGTCTATTTTTGTCGACCATTTCAGTCTTATCTTTACACTTTGTGTGTTTCTTTTGAGGGGTTACCATGTCTGTCCCATTTCATACCACTTTAATATGAGCAAATATATTTGTAATTGTGAATTGTGTAATTACTGCGTAATCGCTTTAAAAAAAGTGAATAAAATATGGGACCTACATGAAAAAAATTAATTTTTTAATAGTGGACCTCACTCTTTTTCAAAGCGATTACGCGGCATTTACTCACTTTACAATTGTATGTAAAATTACTCCTTTAACATTTCTCACTTTTAGCCCAACCAATAATCTTAAATTCTTAATTAATTTATCACGTAATATAAGGGAGAAATTAAAACTTTTAAACATATAGAGCAATTCTTCACTTCTAGGATAACATAAATATTCATTGCTTGTTTCTAGCTACTTTATATTTCAAATTATTAAAACTAGCTTGTTCCTTCTTCGAGCTAACAAGACTAATTTGTAACGTATATTAAGAAATCCATGAGCCTAGCTCATCTCATAAAATTATTTTTACAAGAGAGAATTGTTCATTCTTTATAAACATGCTTAAGATCTTGTCTACAGGTAATGTGAAATTAATCTTTAACATTCTCCCTCACATGCAGGCCAGTATTTTTTTCTGATCCTTGTCACGGGGTAAATAGCATGGGCCCCTATTCGTCCTGTGGCAGGCTCTGATACCATGAAAAATTTTATGGACCTAACTCATCTCATAAAACCGGTTCTGCAAGAGAGAATTGTTCATTCTTTATAAACATGTTCAAAACCTTGTCCACAGACAATATGTGATTATTTTTCAAAATTGCATTCTCCATTAAAATCCAACCATCAAAATTGTGTCATGTTACTTATTTTTCATCGATCTTAAAAAGAGTAGGGATTGGATTGAAGTGTTATTTGTTAGTTTTTGGCATTTTGCTAGTTAGAAGTGAGGTGTAAAATATATTAATGACTTGAGAACACAATGTGTACAATTCCCTTAAAGAAAAGTATATACACGCAAGAAGTCTTTATTTAATGTTTATAAAAGTTGGAGTTCATTTAAAAAGAAAAAGGAAAGAAAAAGAGACAAGAAAGAGAAAACAGAAAATAAAGAAAGGCAAAACAACTTAAAGTAAGTGTATGTGTAAAGTAGATAGAAAAGAGAACATTGACAAGCACAAAAGACGTACTAAAGTTAGTTAGTAAATGACATTCTAGTACTTACCTATCTCATAATAATTTTAGTAGGAAGCAAGTCAATTACATATAGAAGGCCGGATTTGGCTTACATCATGTTAAAACTAAAAACTCATTAGGTACATAGTACTTGTCCTTACTTTTTTTCAGCCAAATATGGAAGTGATCCACTCTATGAACTCTTAAAGGAGAGAGGTGTTATGTTCTTACCAAGAGTTTGATGGTCTGAAAGCATATGGTTCGGTTATCTAAATGAAAATTTTGGATTCGAAATTCACATCCACTTTGTATCAAGAAAAAAAAAAAAAAAAAGGTGGTGACAACGATAGAAATGTGTATCCTTACTATATGTATATTTTAAAAGGAATGTGTATCCTTGAAATTAAATAGACAAGTTTAAATAGATAGACGGTTCAAATTAAATTAAATTAAATTAAATGGAGTGACCACTTTCAACCTCCGCAAAGTGGGCTGATGTTCTTATCGTAGTCCAACTACTGCTTGTCTATTTAATCTACCATTTCATCAATATTATCTTTACATGTTTTCTTTTACAATTTCATACTACTTTAATATGAATAATATTATATACAGTCGTAAAATATATAAGCGTTGTACAGTCACTTTAAAAAAAAATGGAATCTATTATTAAAAAATTAATTAATTTTTTATGTGAATCTCATATTTATTCATTTTTTTCAAAATGATTACACAGTATTTGTGCACTCACGACTACAATTATCATTTCTTCACGACTGCACGACGCTTGCACACTCCACAACTTCATGTAGCATTATTCCTTTTAACATTTTTCACTTTTAGGCTGCATTTGAATATTGAGATTAATTGAGATGAGTTGAGTTTTTTATGAATAATAGTGAGTTGAGATTGTTGAATAAATTTGGTAAGGTCCACTTAAGATAAGTTTAAAATATGTTTAGATGTTAAGATGAGTTCAGATATATTTATGAGAAGTTGTAAAAGAAATAGATCTCACCATTATTCGGCTACTGTTCACCTGACAGTAAAAAAAAAAAAAAATTTCTTCTGACATTAAACACAGCACTTGAGAGAGAGAGTCAATGGTCAATGGGTCTCACAAATTAAAGAGAAATAGAGAGAGTGTAGGCAAATAAAGAGAAATAGAGAGAGTATCAGTGGATCCTATAAATTAAAGTGAGAGAGAGAAACAGAGAGAGGGGTGTAAGTAGGTACCCTTTTTTAGAGGAAATGGTATAATATGTACTAAATTATAAAAATATTATTTACTAAACTTTCTAGTTAAAAAGTATAATATGTCAGTTTTAATAGTTTGAAGTGCAAAATACAGGGATAACTTAATAATGCAACGTGTGTATTATTCTCTTAAATAAAAGTAGACACCGCCAAGACTTTATTTGAAGTTTATAAAGGTTGGAGTATACTTTTTTTTTTTTAAAAGGACAAAAGAGAGAGGAAAAAAAAATAAAGAAGAGTAAAAAGTTAAAAACTATTTATCATACCCCTTTTTTTTTGAAAAAATTATTTATTAAAGTTAGCAAATGGCAATTCATAAGTAGCAATCTATTTCATTTGAAACAATACACTACAAATTAACTCCAAATTTATATTATTATCTTGGAAAAAGTTAAAGTCACCGAAAGTTGGTCCTGATAATAGGTCTCGACAATTTCTCTTTTTAAAAAAAAAAAAAAATTTAATGATATTATAATTTTTTAAAAAAATAAAAAAAATTGACCTTATCGGAACTCATCCTCGAGCTGTAGCACGACTCTATTATCTTTGCATTCATTTCCATCAAACAAATAAAAACATAAAGGGATTGAATATTTCAAACATTTTAAAGTATATTGGGGAATATGCCAAAACAACAACATAATCCAACCAGAAGGTTTTCATGATGCGAGAGTAGGAAAGAAAAGCTTGGTGAATGGGGGAAACATTGATTGTTACATCAAATCTCAACCCCCCCAAAACTATATCTCTACGGCTTTAGTATCTTGGTCTGTCTATTCCCAAAGGGCCCTCTCACCACTGTTGCTTGGGCTATTGCTTGGGCTATCACTTTTAACTCTGTTGTTCTTTGTCCTTTTCGTTATCTACATGTTCCACGTTCTGACCATGATGTCAATGAAGTTATGTACGTAAGCAACTTCTTTTGCTGAATAACAATAAAAAGAAAAATAATAATTATATTTATGAATATATAAATATCGTATAATTATTTTAAAAAATATAAAATTTATATAAAATAAATAAAATTTTTAATAATAGACTTTATTCTTTTTTAAAGCGATCACATTATGTTTATATATTATACGACTATATATAATATTATTTAAATAAAAATATAATTTTTTTTCACTTTTTTTTTTTTTTTTTAGTATAAAGTAGTTTCAGAAAGTTGGCTCTTATTGGATAAACGTCAAATATAACAGACATGAGAGGCCAGAATTATGGAGTAAGAAAGTAATGTGAAACTCTTAAAGTAGGGTTGAGGTTGAGAAAGACATCAATTTAACTTTGGTTTTATAATTATGCCTGCCTTGGACAATACCACTCCTAGTGGAATTTGTCCAATGGCCTTGCTACCAACTGTTGCATATTGGCAAGTAAAACTAATTCATCGTTTGGTTACGCAGTTCAGATGAGATGATATGAAATGTTTTGTTAAAAGTTGAATAAAATATATTTATTTAACTTTTATTTTGAGATTTGAAAAAATTAAATTATTTATTAGATTTTGTATGGGAGTATGATAAAATTGTAATGATTATATGAGATGAGATATTTTAGTTTTGTATGACTAAACTAGTCAAATTAATTTTAGTGTGAGGATTGAGGACACCTCATGTTGTAGGGATAAATAAACAGTATGATCCACCACTTATGATTTGAGACACACCCACCATTATAATGTATATGATCATGTAATTTCATGTTGGCTACCTAATTAGGCCACCTTCAACTTATAGGCTTAAAATGGAGATTTTCATTACAAATAATATTCATCGTCGTTTTAATTAATATATTTTTATCATTTTTTGATGTGATATTAAATAATTAATTATATTTTCATTCATTCATTAGTTATTTTATGTCAGATCAAGAGTGTTAAAGGAATTATATTTAAAAGAATGACAAACACGAATTTTTTGAAATTCCATTTAGCTAATGAGGATTAGGGGTGAATTCTAGATCTTTAAATATATGGAAATTTTAAATATACAATTTATTAATTCATAATTTATGTCATTCATCATCTTGGTATGAGTGGAGTCAAGAGAAGACAAAGGCATATGACCTAATGGCATAACACACAAACTTCCAAAATGGAGGTATTGGGTTTGACCCCCTTCCCCGAGTTTAATTAAAAAAAAAAGAGAGAGAGAAAGAAGATAAAATCTATATTTTTTAATATATATATATATATTAAAGAAGTTAAGGGTGGATTAACCCCTTTAATCCTATTATGAAAAGAAATAATAAAAATAAAAACACATCTCTCATGTGCTGAAACGATACTTGAGGATTGATTTTCTCTCCAAACTCAAGAAAAATTATCCATAGTTCACGGATTCACATATGTGATAGAAAGTTGGGGAGGTGAGTTAGGAACAACTAGGCTTTGCAATTTTCGGGCCTTCACTTAAGGAAGATAGGGTTTCCCAAGGCCTAATATTACTAGTAATATGGTCCTAAATTGGGTAGATGGGCCATAGCTCATGTAACATCCCGCTTCCCAAAAAGATATTTTAGAATTTTCGAGTAAGTCAATGTGCTACTACTAAACTTGAACTTAAAAATTTTTTCTTTTTAACAACGCACCAGATACGAAAGTTTCCATATATAAAACAAACTATAATAAATACTGAAAATTTAAAATAGAGTCGGCGGAAGCACTTATTAAAGAAAATACGAAAATCTCAAGTGCTTATCAGAATAATTTATTTAAAACATAAACCATAAAAATAGTCATAGCATAATCTGTCTAGGCCTTTGCCTCACCTCCCTGGGTCAAGTCCTGTCCTGCAGTCTCGTCTTCATAAATGTCATTACCTGGGGTGGTTTAAAAAAAAACATAAAAATAAACTAAAATGAGTCAAATACTCAATAAGCAACACATCATATAGTAAACATAATAAATTTAAGGTTTCTTGAAAGACGTGCATATTCATAAATACATACATAAATAACATGAACATGAACTTATCCTTCAATTATCATAGGCTGTTACCCACTGTTGACCTCTGTGAGTTAGGGTTAGCAAATCTAAATAGATTATGATTCCGCCCGTGGCCACGGGTTGTAGAATCCATACATAAGGAAGACATACTGGGTGCACTACCAGCATGCACGACCTGGCAATGCAACATGTACATAACATAGGTACCGTCTTCATATCATAACATAAGCCGTTACACATTTTATCAAAATCATACTTGTATACTTGTCATTTCATAAATTTCAAAATAAATCATATACATCCTTGTCATATCATATCATAGATTTCAAATGAAATCGCATTATTTCATAAATATCGTGATTCATATTCCCTCACATAAATTCATGACTTTTCATAGATAATTTTATGCATAACTCTCACATAAAATAATTTTATACATAACTCTCACATAAAATCATGCATTTCATAAATAATTTTATGAAATAACTTTATCATAAAATCATGCATTTCATAAATAATTTTATGAAATAACTCTCACATAAAATCATACATTTCCTAAATAATTTTATGAAATTACTAATTTTATGAAATAAATCTCACATAAAATCATGTATTTCATAAATAATTTTATGAAATAACCTTCTCATAAAATCATGCATTTAGGTACGTAAAAATTGGCTTCCAATGAAGGGCATACACGCATAATATCTTTTATAAGAAGACACAGTTTACCGTATATACGTGTAAGGATATGATCATGCTACTCACCTCGTAGCACTAATCCAATATTTCCAGGACGCGATTGATTACCTATAAAATACACATAACTGACGTAAATTTCTTAACTTAACATGTATTTCGTGATCAAAACTTGAATTTCTAAATTAACCTATATTTTCATAAATCTTGATCATTCATAACTCTAAAATCACATTGACTCTATGCTATTGACATCAATTATGTATATCTAGAGTTTATATGCCGAGCTTAAAATACAACTCTATCACCATGATACAAATCTAATTAACCTCAAGCCCAGCCCACAGCTAAGCCAAACCCAATTTAAAATACTCCAAAAGGTTTCTTCAAGATGATTTACAGGAGCCTTCAAAGCAAGAGTTTTAAGGGCATAAAAGTAATCTTTTAATCACCTGCAGTAACCTAAAAACACAACTTAATTTGTAGAGAAACAGAGGGTATCAAGAGAGTGGGAGAGAGGCAGTCGTTTATAGGGAACGAAAACTCACCGAGAGAGGAGGCTGATGCGCGGCGGCTTTGGGTGGCTGGGGAAGGACCGGAGACGCGACTGGGTTCTCTGGGCAGTGGTGGTATGACGCCGAGAGGAGGAGAGAGGGAGTTCTGTCAAGCCAAAAACAACTGAGAGAAAGAAGGGGACGTCAACAGTTGTGGGCTTACTGGGATGGAGTGGGTGCCACTAGGTTGTGTTGGTGGCTAAGGGTGGCTGTGCTGTGGCTTACGATCGGAGAGCTCAGTGCTATGTTTTTGGGTGTGGAAAACAGGGGTGCCATAAGTGGTTGCCGTGCGTGGTTTGTGCAGTGGCTATCACACGGTGGCTGAGCAACTGGAAGGGGTTGCGGCGGGGTGGTGCAAGTGAAAGCTTGGTTGAGCGACAGTGGTGGAGGCAGCGTTATGGAGAGTGTCGGCACGTTAGGTGGCTTTCGTTCAGGGTCCTTGTGCTGTGTTAAAGGAGTTGAGTGTGGGTTTGGTTTCCCATGGTAATTCACGGCAGAGGGACGAGCGGCTTGGAGGATGGGGCTAGTGGTTGTTCACGCTGGAAAAATTGGCTCGGGTTGGACGTAATGAGCCTAACTCTATATATAGACCAATGAAAACCCTAGTGAAGAAGGAGAAGAAACGTACGTGCATGGAAGTGGATTAGGTTTCGTGCGTGTTTGAAATTTATAGAATAAAAACCGGTAGCTAGAAGTTTTATTATGAAGAGGAAAATAAGAATAGTAATAGTGTTTGGACTTTAACACACACGTGCTTGGAGTAAAAATTAAATAAAATAAAATAATAATAATGGAGCCTTAACTCTAGATTTTTAAAAAAAATCATCTGATAATTCGCTTTATCTGATTTATTGAGCTTTAAAAAAATTTATCTGTAATTTATTCCTAAAAATATAGGATCAAATCGTTACAACACAACATGCTTGCTCGTCATGCTTAGTTGGTCGAAAATACAGTTCAATAGTGGTATCAATGTCCAGGCTTTATCATAGCTAGAGTATTGGTATATGCTGGATTGTAATTGAATATTGGATGTTGTATTGTGTTTAGACTCCTTTATATTTGATTCATTTCATTTGAATGAATTTTGTCTCTTATCAAAAAAAGAACATGTATATTTTTTTTTGCCACGTGTTGTGTGCAAGAAGCAGGGGTAATTGAGCCATATTTATTAGCCTTTAATTTAAGATAAAATAATAATGGAATTATTATTATTATTTAGAAAACAATTTGTGCATTTATATATATTACATGCAAGTCTCATGCAGACTCTTTGAAAAAAAAATATCACCCACCTGAAAAAATATCACTTTTTTATATGATTAGTTATATATATATATTTTAAATAGATTGTACGAGACTTGTATGTTTTAGATTTATATCTAACATTACTTTTATTATTTTAATTCCATATAACCAGCCATTAGATTAAACAAATGAAAGTATAACCATACATCCATTGACATGCATGATATATATATATATATATATATATATATATATATATATAAGTTCCATGGCCTGTTATATCCATGCATGACATGATGTTGCTGGCATTATCATATGTGAAAACAATAGCAAACCAAAACATGATGTGTTTTCATTCAAAGGAAATGATAGAACAAAAATACAATACAAGCCTTGTGATGGTAAAAAAAATACCGAAATTCATCTATAGATTGAGGAAAATACCAAAGGTGTCAAAGGAAAGGGAATAGGAAGAGACGAAAAAGAAAGAAAAATGAGAGTGGGATGGAAAAAGGCAGACATGCAAGGAAAAACGCTACTACTCCTCACCACTACTGAGGAGCACGCGGAAAGAGGAATTGTATGAGATAAAACGAGAGGGCCATATGACTCTAGGGGGGACTTCTTCAGCAAGTCATTCAACCTCGCAACGAGAGTGACTCGATCTAAAATGTGCTTCCAAGTGTAGAAGTGTCAAGTTGTATCAAGGATAAGTCCAGGATCGTATTCCACAGGGACAAATGATTATCAAAGCATTTGTGAAATTTAATTGGAAAGTATGATGATGTATGTGAAGTGTGAAGAAGTAAAATGAAGTATGAAATTCTTTCTTTTTTGTATTTTTTATGTATGTATAAACAATGAGCAAAATAGATTTAATATATTCACAAAGAAAGATTTAATTAAAACAGAATATATGGTTGTGCTTTGAGGATCTCAATTTTGTAAATCTTAAAAAGATGGATTAAATCATAAAACAAATAGCTGCTGAAAATTTAATATTCTAAACAATGAAAAACTATAATTCCAATTCCTACAAATAACAAATAGAATTTTTAATATAAAGCTAAAAATAACAGTTCCAAAGAGATGATTTGACAAACACTTGGGTTGGGTATGAGACTCTCTTTGTTTCAGTTTCTAGAAAATTTTCTCGATTAACAATCCAGTCAAGGCATTGATAAATGGAAGATAAAAGTTATGCTCAAGTTTTGCAATATTTCCCTAAGAGATTCACTACTTTACTAGCCAAACACACATTAACAAACAATTGAGAGAAGCCTTGATAAAATTTCAAGTTTTTGTTGTGCCTTACGTCAACAACAAATCAAGAGCAAGAGCTACAATCTATTTTCCATTCGAATCCGACTAGCAACAAGTGAAATCAACATTTATCAACAAAATATTGCATTAAACTAGAACCCAAAGCAAATCAAGTCTCATTACACAACCCAAGTTTCAAAAATTAGCTACACATAGTATTTCTAAAAGCAAAAGTTAATCTAAATAAAGTCATCACAAAAACTGAGAGCAAAAGAAATCCAAATGGGTTAAACCCTAGAATGCAAAAATTAGCTTCTCCAAGAAAACGCTCTAGCCAAAATGACCAAGAAAAGCAAAGATCGAAATCGTAAAACTCAACTGTCCGAAAAGAACTCAAAATAAAAACAGCAGAAATCGATCCTAATGTGCTGAAGAAGAGACCAGAAAAATAAAAGTAAACTCAGCCAATGCTATCCCAAAAAAAAAAAAAAAATTGAAAAAGGGAGGAGAACAAAAAAAAAAAATTGCCAAAAAAACCCCAAACGTAAAACAACAAAATAAAATAATGAGAAGAAGCTTTCCCGATTTTTCCTTTTTCCTTTTATATCTCTCCTTTATCATTTGTGTGTTCCACTCCCGAATCCCCTCTGCTGTAAGTCGGCGTGCTCATTTGATTCGCTCCACTTCACTCGTGCATGTCTCACTTCATCAGCGCATCAGCTCCATTTCACTCCAGCTGCAGAATGCGATCCTCTCCTACCGCACGTTCACTCCCAAAAAGCAGCCATCAGACCACGTGGTCTTCCCTTAGGCCTTAGTTTAATCTTCATTCTTCAAGTCTAGAGTCTCTCACAGACTTCACTCTCCAATGGGCCAAGATTGTACATGGACCCTCTTGAGACCATTTATCATAAACTAAAAAGCCGCCTGAACAATTGCAACATGTAACAGAGTATTATCTTATTAAAATATTAAAATAATCATTTCACATGCCAAAACCCAATTAACTCTTATTATCTTATTAATACTCTTATTTTAATAACTAAAACTCATTTAACCCAATATATCAAGAGTATCAATAAAACATAATTGACCATTTATCACACCCTCCAACTGACTTTTTGCTAGTCTCTAGCAAATAAAGTGAATGAATTCATACAAAATGGAGGTTACCAACTACAATTCCAGAAAATCTGAAAATCACATGCCATGAAGTAAACTTCCTGAGTTTTAGAACATTAGAAATAGTTTAATTTGGAATTTAGTATCAACTGAGAGATTTATACACAATTTAGTAAATCAACCAAGGGAATTAAATGTAACAAAATTTGCTTTCCTTTAAGTGCATGGGAATAAGGTTAGAATTCTAAGATCGACTACCAAGAGACATTAACAATTTCACAGCAGTTAATCTGAGATAACCACATGGTTTTACTCTAATTCAAAGTCGTTGTAGTGGCGGCTTTCACGCTATTACACTTTAAAAGTTACCTATTTTTTTATGTAGTAAGGACCCCGGTAATAGGTAACCTTTTCCAAAACACAAATGTAAACCATATATGAAAACCTTCTTATTTCACTTCTTTTTTTTTTTTTTTTTTTAATTATTATAGGATCCCTGGCTTATCCATTTTCTCATTTAATATACTTCAAATTTCTTTCTAAGCCATTAAGATATAGTTCATTAGAGTCCCAAATAACAGAAGTGTAAATCAACAAATAATGACCCAATATAATCTTTCTGAGCATTCTGGGCATGTGTTGTGTGTTTTAGCAAAACTTTTGACATTTTTCCCTTGGTTTAACAACTAAATAAAATGGATAAGTTCCTCTTTTGACATATACTCAGATTTGCACTACATTCCACATGTTCTATAATCTTAACAAATCATTTTTTTGTTCACTTTCCAGCATGTGAAATTCAGAAATAGGAATTTTAATCTGCTTTGAATTCATTACCAGCACTCTCCAAGGTGGACCAAGATATGTCTGACGCATGCAAACAGAAAAATAAATTATCTTCCACACCCCCCAACTAGATTGTAGCATTGTCCTCAATGGTGCAAGAGAATGAAAGAATTTACATAAAGATAACAATTAAGCAGCTAACAGAAGAAACAAGTAGTTGAAGAAAAATTGAAGGAAAGAGGAAAAGAAAGTACCCGGGCAGCTTTGAAAGGAATGCAGCCAAAATGAAAATAAAGACTGAATAAAAGAAAACAAAGAAAAGAAATGGCAGATCAAGAAACCATTAATTAGGATCAAGCAAATGTAGAGTAGATTCCTCAGGTGCAAAGTTAGAAATAAAAGGCTTGAACTTTTGACCATTAACCTTAAAAATGTTACCATTGAGAGGATTCATTATCTCGACAGCACCATGGGAAAAACAGTTTGTACCACATAAGGCTCACTCCACCTAGACCTTAACTTACCAAGGAACAAGTGTAACCAAGAATTGTACAATAACACTTGTTGGTCAGGCTCAAAAGTCTTACGTTGGATGTGTTTGTCATGGAAGTTCTTCATTCTTTCTTTGGACAACTTAGAGTTATTATAGGCATCCATCCTCAACTCATCCAACTCAGACAGCTGCAATTTCCTCACACAACCAGTTTCATCAATATTGAAATTACATTGCTTAATGACCCAATACGCTCTATGTTCCAGCTCTACTAGCAAATGGCAAGTCTTACCATATACTAGTCTATATGGAAACATGCCCAAAATGGTTTTAAAGGCTGTTCTATAAGCCCACAGGGCATCAGACAATCTCAAAGACCAATCCTTCCTGTTTGGGCTAACTGTTTTTTCAAGGATGTTTTTAATTTCTCTATTTGCTAGTTCAGCTTGTTCGTTGGTTTGAAGATGGTAGGGAGTAGAGATTTTGTGATGGATATCATACTTCTTCATTAAGGCCGAGAAATGTTTGTTACAAAAATGAGTACCATTATCACTGATTATGGTTTTAGGCATGCCAAACCTTGCAAAAATATTTTCTTTCAAAAATTTTAAAACAACTTGATGATCATTAGATTTGCAAGGGGCTGCCTCGACCCACTTAGAAACATAGTCAACAACAAACAAAATGTATAAATAGTCATAAGAAGAAGGAAATGGTTCCATAAAATCTATTCCCCAACAATAAAAAATTTCAATCACTAGTATGGGTTACATGGGCATCATATTTCTCCTAGTGATTCCTTCTAATTTTTTACAAGGTTCACAAGCTTTACAAAAACTAAAAGCATTCTTGAACATAGTTGGCCAATAAAATCCGCTTTGAAGAATTTTAGCCATTGTTTTGTGGGTTGAAAAATGCCCACCACAAGCTTCCGTATGGCAAAAAGTTAAAACACCAGAAATTTTATTATTAGGCACACACTTCCAAATGATTTGATTTGAACAGTACTTAAAAAGGTATGGATCATTATAGAAAAAATACCTAGTTTCAGATTTCAGCCACTTGATTTCCTGAGCAGTCCACTGAGGGGGAGTTTTTCCTGTGACCCAGAAAATTTACAAGTTCAGCATACCATGGTAAAGCTTCAACTGAAAATAATTTTTCATCAGGAAAATAAACAGAAATTAAAGGAAACTGCTCAGAAACTTCAGGTGTAAGGCGAGAAAGATGATCCGTCACCACATTTTCTACTTTTTTTTTGTCTTTTATTGTGAGATCAAATTCTTGCAATAGGAGTATCCATCTTACCAGCCTCGGCTTGGTATCCTTTTTTGACAATAAAAATTTTAAAGTTGCATGATCAGTGAATATTATAACAGGTAAACCAAGAAGATATGATCTAAAATTATCCAATGCAAAGACTATAGCTAGTAATTCTTTTTCTGTGGTGAAATAATTCTGTTGGGCAACATTCAAAGTCTTACTAGCATAGTATATGACATATGGCAACTTATCTTTTTGCTGTCTAAGTGCAGCCCCCACATCAAAGTCACTTGCATCACACATTAATTCAAAAGGAAGTGACCAATCCAGGGGCTGAATGATAGGTGCAGTGGTGAGAAATGTTTTCAGCTGATTAAAGCAATTTTGACACTCTTTGGTCCATTCAAACTTGACATCATGCATTAAAAGTTGACAAAGAGGCTTAGAGATAAAGCTAAAATTCCTTACGAACCTTCTATAAAAATCGGCATGCCCTAAAAAAGATCTAACACCTTTCACATTTTTAGGTGCAAACAAATTTGAAATTAAATCTATTTTAGCTTTATCTACCTCTATGCCCCGAGGAGATACAATATACCCCAAAACTATCCCTTGTCTTGCCATGAAATGACATTTTTTCTAATTTAATATCAATTATTTTTCTTCACACCTTTTCAAAACAGTTTGTAAATTAGACAAACATGTATAAAATGTTTTCCCAAAAACTGAAAAATCATCCACGAAAACCTCAACAATGTCCTCAATCAAGTCACTAAAAATGTTTTAATATGCATTTTTGAAAAGTGGTCGAGGCATTGCATAGCCCAAATGGCATTCTCTTGAAGGCAAAAGTCCCAAAAGGATAAGTGAAGGTGGTCTTCTCTTGATCCTCAGGGTTTCTATTTGATAATAGCCAGAGAATCCATCTGAGAAACAATAATATTCATGTCCCGCCACTTTTTCTAAAATCTAGTAAAGGAAAGGTAAGGAAAAATGGTTCTTTCTAGGGGCGATATTTAATTTCTTATAGTCTACACACATTCTCCAACCTATGGTCTCCCTAGTAGGCACCAATTCCCCATTGTTATTTTCCACCACAGTTACACCAAATGTTTTTGGAACCACTTGGATTGGGCTAACCCATTTGCTATCAGCAATGGGATAGATGATGCCTATGTCTAGCAATTTCAAGACTTCATTTTTTACCACTTCTTTCATTGTGGGGTTTAGTCTCCTTTGCATCTCTCTAGAGGGTTTTGAATCATCTTCCAAATATATCATATGTGTGTAAATAAACGGACTTATACATTTGATGTCAGTAATGGACCAGCCAATAGCTAATTTGTGTTGTGCCAAAATTTTCAGCAACTTACTCTCTTGGTCAGGGGTTAAGAGTGCAGAAATCACCACTGGGAATGAATTTTCTGGCCCAATGTAGGCGTATTTCAGCTCTGAGGGCAGTGGCTTTAATTCCAGCATTGTGATCTTTTCATTGGAGGGCTGTGCCGAGGCTTGTAATGCTGGTAGTGGCTCAAATTTGAGCTTCCACTACATCTCATTTGAATTTCCTGCAGCACAAAGAGAAGCAAATTGATTAGTAGATTCCATTAAATCAAATGAGTCTTCTAAATCCTCCCAATGTTTATCACAATTGTAATTAAATAAAGAATTTTTAGAAAGTAAGGATTCTAATGCATTGACTTCAACGTCTTCAAGTTCTTGAGGTTGCCTGCACAAGTTAAAAATATTTAGTTTTAAAGTCATATTTCCAAAACTCAACTTTAAAACACAACTCCTACAATTAATTATTGCATTAGAAGTTGTTAGGAATGGTCTTCCTAAAATCACAGGTGGTGAAGAGTTTGAATGGGATGACAACTTCATATCCAATACCACAAAATCCACATGGTAATAGAATTTATCTACTTGGACCAAGACGTCCTCAACAATACCCTTAGGAATTTTTATGGATCTATCAGTAAGCTGCAAAATGATGGAAGTGGCTTTTAATTCCAATAACCCCAATTGTTCATACACACTGTAAGGTAGCAAATTAACTCTCGCACCTAAGTCTAGCAAGGCCTGACCAATCTTGAAATTTCGAATGACACATGAAATAGTAGGTGATCTAGGGTCCTTGTACTTGGGTGTTGTGTGATTTTGAATAATGGCATTAACTTGCTCAGTGAGAAAATCTTTTTTCTGCACATTTAGTTTGCGTTTCACAGTGCATAAATCTTTTAGAAACTTGGCATAAGCAGAAATTTGTTTAATAGCATCAAGAAGTGGAATGTTAATCTTAACTTGCTTAAAAATCTCTAGGATTTCAGCATACGGTTTTTCTTTATGCAAAGAAAACAAACGATGTGGAAAATGTGCATGTATGGGACATGCATCATTATTTGGATCTAAACTGCTTGACTCACCACTAACTAAGGGAGGGTTAGCTTTTTTTTACCTGAATTTCCTACACTATGGGTAGGGATATCCACAACCTTACCATTTCTCAAAGTTGTAATAGCTTTCACTGATCTCACATTGGCCCCTTCACCATTATTCTGAGATGGTTGACATTGCCCTTGTGGATTGGGTTGGGGTTGAGCTGAGAATTTGCCCTTCTCTTCCTTCTCTTGGTTACTTAGAGTAGTGGTTACTCTAGTGAGGGTCCCTCTGATCTCATTGATGGCCTGGGCATTTTGATTGTTGATCGTGGTCTGACTTTGCATAAAATGTTATAGGCTAACAGTTAGTTGCTGAATGAAGTCTTCCACTCCCTTTTTCGGCATTGGAGGGAGTTGATTTACAAAATAAGAGGGTCTCGAGCCTTGGTCAGTTGGTGCATAAGGGGTGTACTGACTTTGTACTTGTGTAGATGGCCCAGGTTGTTCATTTTTCCAGCTGAAATTTAGATGATTTCTCCAATCTGCATTATAAGTATTAGAATAAGGTCTGGAAAAATTTTTAGAAATCATATGCACATGGTTGGATTGATTAAGCAAAACTTCCTTAAAAGTAGGAATTGTTGGACATGCATTAGTCACATGCCTTGGATCCTCACATATGTTGTATTTTTCAGAAATTGATGGTAAAACATGCATTTCATTGACTTTCTTAAGCTCTAAAGACTCTAACTTTTTAGACATTAATGCAAGCTTAGCATGTAAATCATCATATTTTTTTAAGTGGTATTTACCACCCCCACTAACATATTTTTTATTTTCATATCTATCATACAAATTGGGCATTTTCTGCCAAATAGTCAAAATATTCAAAGGCTTGCCCAGGCCCTTTGTTGAAGAATTCACCACTGCACATGGTTTCTATAAATTACCTCATTTTTTATTGCAAACCCTCATAGAAAAAGCTTATGATCCTCCAATTCTCATATCCATGATGAGGGCATGCATTTAAAAGGTCTTTCAATCTCTCCCAACAATGATAAAATGTTTCCACATCCTTTTGGCAAAAATTCATGATTTGTCTTTTCAATGCATTGGTTCTATGTATTGGAAAATTTTTCTTTAAAAATTTAATTTGCATTTCTTGCCAAATCCCAAGAGATCTTGGTCTTAAGGAATTCAACCATGTTTTAGTCTTGTCTTTTAAGGAAAATGGAAACAATTTTAATTTTATGACCTCTTCAGTGCATGTTCTATCCATAAATGTGGAACAAACTTCTTCAAACTCTTTGATATGCAAGTAGGGATTTTCGGATTCTATGCCATGAAAATGTGGTAGCAATGGAATCATCCCGAGTTTAAAATTAAAAGCATTTGCATTAAGAGGCAAAATTATGCAAGAAAGGGTGCTAGTCCTAACAGGCTGTAGATACTCTCTAAGTGTCCTGTTTTGATTTACCATTTCTCTATCATGATGTTCATCTTCAGTCATGATGCTATCAGTGTCAGATGATGTTTCAAGAGATAGTGATGCAGAGTTAAAAGATGCCAATGATTCTGTCCTAACCAGCCGAGATGTTTGGTCTCTAGTCCAATCAGTCATACACACAAGTGCAGAAAATCAAAGACAATGAAAAATAAACAGAGAAAATGGAAAAAGATCAGATATCACCCAGGCTGTGAAGAGGTTCACAGCTCCACAAATGCCCTTTCAGCAGTAGAGGAATGCTCTGATAAGCACCAATTGTCCCAGCAACGGCGCCAAAAACTTGACTCGTTCTAAAATGTGCTTCCAAGTGTAGAAGTGTCAAGTTGTATCAAGGATAAGTCCAAGATCGTATTCCACAGGAAAAAATGATTATCAAAGCATTTGTGAAATTTAATTGGAAAGTATGATAATATATGTGAAGTGTGAAGAAGTAAAATGAAGTATGAAATTCTTTCTTTTTGTATTTTTTATGTATGTATAAACAATGAGCAAAATGTATTTAATATATTCACAAAGAAAGATTTAATAAAAATGGAATATATGGTTGTGCTTTGAGGATCTCAATTTTGTAAATCTTAAAAAGATGGATTAAATCATAAAAGGAATAGCGGCTGAAAATTTAATATTCTAAACAATGAAAAACTATAATTCCAATTCCTACAAGTAACAAACATAATTTTTCATATAAAACTGAAAATAACAGTTCCAAATAGATGATTTGACGAACACTTGGGTTGGGTATAAGACTCTTTATTTCATTTTCTTGAAAATTTCCTCGATTAACAATCCAGTCAAGGAATTGATAAACGGAAGATAAAAGTTATGTTCAAGTTTTGCAATATTTCCCTAAGAGATTCACTACTTTACTAGGCAAACACACATTAACAAACAACTAAGAAAAGCCTTGATAAATTTCAAGCTTTTGTTGTGCCTTACATCAACAACAAATCAAGAGTAAGAGCTACAATCTATTTTCCATTCGAATCTGACTAGCTACAAGTGAATTCAACATTTATCAACAAAATATTACATTAAACTATAACCCAAAGCAAATCAAGTCTCATTCCACAACCAAAGCTTCCTAAATTAGTTACACATAGAATTTCTAAAAGAAAAAATTAATCTAAATAAAGTCATTACAAAAACTGAGAGCAAAAGAAATCCAAATGGGTTAAACCCTAGAATGCAAAAATTAGCTTTTCCAAGAAAACGCCCTGGCCAAAATGACCAAGAAAAACAAAGATCAAAATAGTAAAACTCAATTGTCCGAAAAGAACTCAAAATAAAAACAGCAGAAATCGATCCTAATGTGCTGAAGAAGAGACCAGAAAAATAAAAGTAAACTCAGCCAATGCTATCCCAAAAAAAAAAATGAAAAAGGGAGGAGAACAAAAAAAACCCCAAACATAAAACCAGCAAAATAAAATAATGAGAAGAAGCTTTCCCGATTTTTCCTTTTTCCTTTTATATCTCTCCTTCATTATTTGTGTGTTCCACTCCCAAATCCCCACTGCTACGAGTCGGCGTGCTCATTTGATTTGCTCCACTTCACTCGCGCGTCCCATTTCATCAGCGCAGCAGCTCCATTTCACTCCAGCTGCAGAATGCGTTCCTCTCCTACCGCACATTCACTCCCAAAAAGTAGCCATCATACCACATGGTCTTCCCTTAAGCCTTAGTTTAATCTTCACTCTTCAAGCCTAGAGTCCCTCACGGACTTCACTCTCCAAACTCTCCAATGGGCCAAGATTGTACGTGGGCCTCCTTGAGACCATTTATCATAAACTAAAAAGCCGCCTGAACAATTGCAACATGCAAAAGAGTATTATCTTATTAAAATATTAAAATAGTAATTTCACATGCCAAAACCCAATTAACTCATATTATCTTATTAATACTCTTATTTTAATAATTAAAACTCATTTAACTCAAGATATTAAGAGTATCAATAAAGCATAATTGATCATTTATTAGAGAGCTTTAGTGAGAATATCTTCTTCAGCAAATAGGTCTTCGGCTTCCATTGTACAATGAGAAGTGAGAGATTATGAGAGACTATAACATACTCATATTATAGTGGATTTGCCCTCCAAACAATTCATGGAGGTGCGCCCAGTGTCGAACCACGTAAATTTGTGTGTTTTCATCTCTTTTATGTTTCGTGCATTATTTTCCATTCACTACCATAGATGTACGTACGAATGTTGTACAGCTGCAACGGACTGCTGCTGGAGGCTCCAAGCCATACCGATCGAGGCCCGAATCGCCATAACGGGCTGGGAATGACTCTTTCTCCCCTTCTGACTTGTCGTGCTATTTTTATGCATTAACATTTGGCGACATTGGTGAGATTCAAGTTACTTTCTACATTGAAAGTGGGAGAATGACGATTTTTCAACGTGCTAAATAATTTTCGAATAAGCATATTAGAGTTTTCCATATAAGTATTCTCAGCCTTTCGACTTTTATTTCTATGAACTTAAGCGCTTCTTTATGCACCTGGCGTGAGGCCGGGAACCCAAGTTTCCAGGCCGCTTCAACTACAAGTGCACTTTGAGTGCACTGTGCAAAGAGAGGGGGGCATGGGCAACCACTATGCACTTAAAAGAACTGTATACACGCACATGCATGCCTGAAATCTTTGACATTGTGCGCGATGCATAGGCGAGCAAGCATTGTGCACTTAAGTGCACAATGCCCCATGTCCATGCACTTCCCGACTGTGCATGGCATGCATAGTGTGGGTGCGCGACGCAGCACACCACTCAGACCGCCGGAGGGTTCTGTCACCTACCAGCTCATCCTCACCACCAAAGGCCGAGCATGATGCGCCTAACAGGTGAACATGCATCCGAGAGACTCACGGCAGCCAGTTGAGCCCGCTGAACCTACTAGTGACCACCACATGGCCCGTCGCAGTTTCTGTCCCCGCTCGGCCGTCCCTCATCGATGGAGGACGGGCATGCCGTGTGCTGCGGGAGGCAACGAGTGCATGTTGTCATGCAACCGACGGGGGCCTCTCTCCCGAAACATGTGAGTTGGTGAGATCACTGTCAGGCATTACAAAGCTCACTGGCGATTTCTGTCGCTAGCAAAATGCTCCATTAACCAAGTTGCTCGACCATCCAATGGCAGGCACCCTACCTCGGTCCAAGATCTTGCTCGGCCACCCAGTGGCAGACACCCCTCCTAGGCTCGGGATCTTGTTCGGCCACCCAATGGCAGGCAATCACTCCCTCAGCCCAAGATCTTGCTTTGCCACCCAGTGGCAGGCATGGCCTTTCACTCGGCCAGTGACAGGCATCTCTCCCACCTGCTCCTCGCCCACTTTCATCGACCATGTGTATCTCAGCCATGGCCCTGCCATGCACACAAGCGGGTATATAATAGGTGGGCCACTCACTTTCCTCAGCCATGGGTTGCCTGACAAGAAACTTCCTTGGCCATGGGTTTTCCCGTCATCCACTTTCCACGACCTTGTGTATCTCAACCATGGCCCTGGCACGCACATAGGCGGGCATGTAATAGATGGGGCACCAATTTCCTCGACCATGGGTTTCCGAGCCACCCATCTTCCTTGGCCATCACACATGTCTTGGCCACCTTTCTCGGCATCACATGCACGGCCACCACATGCATGACATGTGCTTCCAGGGTTCCTCAGCCACATGCACGGTGGGCACAGTGCCCCCTACCTCACTTGGCAGGCAACTTCTCGACAGTTAACAACCAGTGTTTATGCGTGTGTTGCGCATGTGTAATGTGCACCATGCATGAGCCATGCACGGTACACATAATGCAGAATAAGGAATCACCCAATGTTCGCTCACCCGCAGTACATGACCCGAGAGAAAATGAACAGGAAATTTTGTAAGAGATGGTTAAGTCCAAATCACTTCGAAGATACTTAAAGACGGACGACTTCTCCAACAGTAAACAAACTGAATTGCAAAAAAAAAAACAGCAACCAACAACGAACAATTTCAATCAGGAAAAAGTCATCTACAACTACTAAAACACCATGGTTTGTCTCTCTCAAAATATGTGTGAATTTCTTTTGAACTAACAGAATTGGTTCCTGTGGCGTGAAACACCGACTACATAGCCCCACTTGGACATCGTTTGGGTGTCTTAAGGTGCCTCCATTAGAATAAATTGCTTGGCATCACGAGCACTCGGATCTTCATCATCGCCGAAATATGGATGCCCACAAGCCTCGCCAGCATGCCTCCAACCTTTGCCACACTCTAGCAAAGCGATTCAGGTTTACAAATCTCACATTTGTAATTTGGGTTGTTTACGCTAACCAAGTTTGGCTTTTTTAGCACGAACAAACGTCTTCTTCAAGAAAGTCAAGTCCCTTCACTCGCCTCAATGCAAAAGTAGGACACAAGTTCCTTCACTTGCCGACCCTATCGCTGACAAAACCGAGTCCCTTGACTTGCCGTAATGTAAAAGTTGGACACAAATCCCTCGACTTGACGACCCTCGCGCTAACAAAAGTGAGTCTCTTGACTCGCCGCAATGCAGAAGTCGGGAAAAAATTCCTTGACTAGCTGACCCTCACGCCAACAAAGACAAGTCCATTGACTTGGCGAGATACGGAAGTCGGACAAAGTCCCTTGACTTGTTGACCCTCGCGCCAACAAAGTCGAGTCCCTTGACTCACTGCGATGTACGAGTCGAGCACAAGTCCTTTTAGTTGCCAACATTCGCGCTGACAAAGCCGAGTCCCTTGATTGGCCGCGGTGTACAAGTCGAACACGAGTCCCTTGACTTTCCGACCAATTAGACACAAGTCCCTTGACTTGCTAACCTTCGCACTGACAAAATCAAGTCCCTTGACTTGCTACAATGCAGAAGTCGGACACAAGTCCCTTGACTTGTCAAGTCGGACACAAGTTGCTGAACTCACTCCTGGACAACAATACCACCACAGCATCTTGTCCAGCAAAAGTCGAGTGTTACACTAGTGCCACAACTGCCGCCAGCGGGTTATTTCCGAGAACAAGCCTCCGAGCTCCACAACCGCCTCGCGCAAGTTACCTTTAAGAACGAATCCACAACTGGTGGATTCAATCTGGTTTGTAAGCAATCCAATGCGGTACCGGTTCTTAAAAACTAAAATCAGTCTTAAACTGGTGCGGTACCAGTTTTTATATTTTAAAAATCAGTTTAAACCAAACGGGACCGGTATATATTTATAACTTTTTATACTATATTAGATGTTAAATTTCTATTTCATATAACTTAAATTCTAATCTTATTATACAAGTCTGTTAATCTTATAGCATAAAATTAATCTTATAATTTGAAATATAACATTGATACAACATATAAGTTCTAATCTTATAATATAAAATTAATATAACATAAAATTTTAATCTTAAACATAAATATTAATATTAAGTTATTAATTTAAAATTACTTTTGATATATATATTTATATACATTCTTGGTATAATAAATTATAATATATATATTCTTTTTATAAATATATTTTTACATATTTGATCATATATACTCATATAAAAAGTCTAGAATTTATATGACTATAGTTAAATTCAATACTATACTTGTATGTACTAATTATTAGAAAATAATATACTTATATTATAATATAAATAAACTAATGATTTAGTATATGTAAACATCATATTATTACTAACATAGATCATCCATAAAATCGAAAAAATCGAACCAGATCGGACTAAAACTGAAAAAATAGAAGTTCCGGTTTCAGTATTGAATCGATTAAGTATCAGTTCTTAAATTTTCAAAACTAGTGTATACCGATTCAATTCTAAAAAATATAAAAAAATGGGCCGAACCGGACCGGATACACCTCTACGCAAAAGCCAAGCTCCGCGCTCGCACCTTACGCGGTCGAGCCCATCTCCTACCAAAGCCGAGCTTCGCGCTTGTACCTGACACGGTCGAGTACATTTCCTGCCAAAAGCCGAGCTCCGTGCACTCCGTGCTCACACCTTAGGCGGTCGAGTGCACCTCTCAGAATTTATTTTTTTATGAATTTCAACAAACTATCTATGTCGCATATTTTAGCTTAAAGATTCTCAAGGCCTTATTTTGGAGCAAATCGACCTTAAAAATTCTATGCAACTGAAGAGGATAAAATATCTCAGGCCTAGCCCATCAAAGGGCCTCCACTAGAAGACAATTTAAAGAGAGAGGAATGAGAGACAATGAGAGGACAAGGGAAAATGAGGTGTCAGAGGGAAGGAAAGGAAGAGACGGAAAGGAAAAGAAAAATGAGAGTGGAGAAAAGAGAGTATGTCAGACACGTTAGGAAAAAGGTTGACACTCCTCACCACTACTGAGGGGCATGTGGAAAGAGGGATTGTATGAGATAAAAGGGGAGGGAGAGATGACTCCAGGAGAACTTCTTCAACAGCTCCTTCAACCTCAAAACGAGAGTTCCAGTGAGAATATCTTCTCCAACAAATAGATCTTTAGCTTCTATTGTACAGTGAGAAATGAGAGATCATGAGAGACTGTAAAATACTCATATTATAGTGGATTTGTCCTCCAAATGACCCGTGGAGGTAGGTATAGTGTCGAACCGCTTAAATCTGTGTGTCTCCATCTCTTTTACTTTTCCTACATTTATTTGTCATTTATTGCCATGAATGTACGTACGGATGCTGTACAACCGCACCTTACAGTTGCCGGAGGCTCCAAGCCACACCGATTGAGGCCCGAATCGCCATAGCAGGTTGGGAATTACTATTTCTCCCCTCCGGCCTATTTTGCTATTTTTATGCATTAACTTACATCATTCTATATAACAATAACATCTTTTTAAAGAATAGCACGCCATAATACTATAAGTAATAGTATCCAAATTATTATTTAGATTATGATTACTAATAGCTAATAATTATGCTTACTGATAGCTAATAATGTTGAACATTTGAATTAAATGAACAAAACAATATAAAGAAAATATTCATTGGAGGGGTATAAATGAATCTATGCTAGATACAATCATGGGTTATACGCATACTCATTTTGAAAAATAGTGGAGTCTACTATTAAAAAGTTAATTTTTTTTTTATATAGATCTCATAATTATTTACTTTTTTAAAAAATAGTACACGACACCTGCCAGTTTGATGAATGTTTCAACATTATCCAAATAAAATGGGATCGATATGGATCATACCACAATTTCATATGATAAAAGTCAATAGTTGTTGAATTGACTAGTCTATTCCACAATTCCTTAATCGATGACACCCAAGCTTATCTGCCTTAAAGGACCTGTGCCTTGACCCGGCCCATGATTGGGTCCTAGTGTTCAAAATAATTTGGGCCAACACCGCAATCCAATAACAATTTGGACTTTTCGAGCCTTCCCAAGTTTGTAGGCCCAACATCACACTCAAAATGATTCTGAATCTTGTCGGCCTTAAAGACCATGCAACTAGGTCCAAATCATGTCAATTCCCATAAATTGGGCCAGAACTGCTGTTTAGATCCAGTAGCATCGACAATCAAATCCACTTCTTTTTGGGGCCTTCTTGGTATAAAGGCCCAATATCACACCCGAAGCAATGTTTCCGTATTATGATAGCAAAGAAACTATATCGGGCCTGTTCCCGACTCCGTGCTTCCTTCCACCTATCGATCAAAGGCGTTCCAGAGACTGATAGTTCCTTTCCAGACTCTCTACCATTCCCCTTCGGTCACAGAGAGAGAGGAAAAAATGGAGGGAGATTGAATGATCGTATCTCCTCGGGAGAAGAAAGACAATGGAAACAGATATGTGCTTCGAGTGTCTCCAGCGCCGAATCGAGTCAGATTTCTCTGACCGGCTCGTTTTCTCCTATGGAGTCTCTGACTCCCACTCCGCTCTCCCTCTCGGCTCTTCTGCCGTTGTTCAGGTCCCTCTCCACCTGTTTACGTGTGTGTGTGCGCGTGTCAAATGGCTCTCTGTCTAATGGAATTTGGTGTTGTGGTGGTGCAGATGTCTAATCCAAATGGTGACGGCTCAGCTTATCAGTTTATCTTGGTGTATATTCCAACTCATTACAGTAATTGCTTGACCAAATACGTGTAAGACTTTCTCATCCTATATTCTACATACCAATTCCAAATTTCATTCATTCATTCTTTTTTCTTTCCGAATTTGAGTTTAACTTCCTTGTTTGGCCTTCATTATGTTATTGAAACTAATAACATTTTTCTTTTAAATTCTTTATGTAAGTCTGTAAGCTAGAACAATTGACTAAGGGAAAGACGGAGAAACTTTTGAAAAAATGGAAATAAATATGTTCGTAGATGGTATATGTAAAAGCATTAGTAAGTTAAGAATATAATAAAAATAATTAAATTTACTTATTTCCAAACTTTTGAAACAAGTCGTGATTTTTACACGGTATCAGAACAGAGGTCCCGAGTTCGAATCCTGATTCTATACTCTATCCCATTTAATTAAATATTCTACGTATTAGGTTATCCATTGAAGGAAAGTATGACCCACACGTGAGGGAGAGTATTAAGAATATAATACAAATAACTAAATTTACTTCTTCCCATCAGCTTAAACTTTTAGAATAAGTGGTGATTTCATATGATATCAGATTAGAGGTCTTGAGTTTGAACTTTGACTTTGCACTATATTCCATTTAATTAAATATTTCACGTATTGGGCCAAGTCATTGAGGGAGAGTCTAACCCACACGTGAGGGAAGTGTTAAGAATATAATATAAATAAATTTTTTATAAGAAAAGATGTTATTAATCCACGTAAATAGGCAAAGCCCTGGTACACAGGGAGTATACAGAGAAAGCCTAATTACAAGCTAAGTGCTGAGAAAAAGCAGCATGAAAGTTGTTAAAAGATGTTCTGTTCATTACAATAGAAGAAGCCCAAAGTAGAAGGTATGATAAAAAAAAAAGTCCCTAAATCCTTTCGGTTTGCACTCCTTGTTCTCGAAACAATGACTATTACTCTCATTCCATGTGCACCACATTAGGCAAAGAGACACCATCCTCCAAATAGTCACGATCTGCCCATTACCCCAGATTCCTCTCCAGCATGCTAATAACTCTATCACCTTTCTAGGCATTACCCATGCCATACCAAGCCTTGTATGAATATCATCCCATAAAGCCTTAACTACTTCACAATGAAGAAATAGGCGATCTACTTATTCGCTGTCATGTTTGCACATGAAGCACCAATCTGTTAAATAGAGGTCACGCCTTCTCAGCTTGTCGATAGTCAAAATTTTCCCCTGAGATGCTAGCCAACCAAAGAAGGCCACTTTGAGGGGAGCATTACTCCATATGCACTTCCAAAGGAATGCATTGGGAGGGTGGGGCGATAATACCTTATAGAAGGATCAAATTGAGAAGTTTTTGTTCCCTGTAGATGTCCAAAGCAAGTGATCCTCTCCATTTGCATGGAAGTCCAGCGCATATAATGCATTGTAGAAATTAGCAATATCTCCCATTTCCCAGTCCTATGCCGCTCTAATAAATCTCACTAACCATTGAGTGGAGTCAGAGGAGGAGGCCATATTATCAACAACTACAGCATCCTTATTGAAACAATCCTGAAAAGAGAGGGAAAAGTGATCTTCAAAGCAATATCGCCACACCAAGTGTCATGCCAAAATATGATACCGCCATAACCAGTTTCCTAGGAGAGCATTGTTGAAAGTTCTCAATTTACGAACCCCCAAACCACCATTGGACAAAGGCGTGCATACCTTATCCCACTTGATCAAATGAAATTTTTTCACGTCCTCAAAACTGCTCCAAAGGAAATCACAAAAAAGCTTCTCCAATCTATGCGCCACATCTGTAGGCAAGGAAAATAGAGATAAGAAAGATGTCGGAAGATTGGAGAGTGTGCTCTTAATTAAAGTGATTCCGCCACCTTTGGACAAGTAAAGTCTCTTACAACTTGCTAGTTTGCGCTCGATCTTCTCAACAATCCCATCCCACATTGCCTTGGATTTATAAGGGGCCTCCAGATGGAGTCCAAGGTACTTCATAGGCAAGGATGACACCTTACAGCCCAAAATGGCAGCCAAGTCGCTTAAGTTATTAACCAAGCTAACTTGAACGATTTCAGATTTTGATAGATTCACCTTGAGACCAGAGACAGCTTCAAAGCAAAGTAAGAGGGATCTCAGGGAGCATATCTAATTGGGATCTAACTCACAAAAAATCAGTGTGTCGTCAACAAAAAATAGATGGGAGATTGATAGGTTACCTTGTGAGGAGTCGCCTACAGAGAACCCCGAGATGAAGTCCCTATCCACCATCCCTTTCAACATTCTACTCAGAACATCCATTACTAAAATGAATAGGAGAGGAGATAAAGGGTCCCCTTTCCTCAAGCCCTAAGAGCTATTGAAGAAGCCTTCGGGAGTGCCATTAACCAAAATAGAGAATCTAACTATTGTGATACAATGCTTCATCCATTGACACCACCTTCCCCAAAGCCATACCTACCAAGTATATACACAAAGAAATCTCAATTTACAAGATCAAAAGCTTTCCCCATATCCAATTTGCATAAGATACCTGGAATGCTAGCTCTGACTCTACTCTGCAAGCATTCATTAGCGATGAGGACCGAGTCTAGTATTTGCCTTCCTTTTACAAATGCGTTTTGGGATGTCGAGATGATCTTCCCCATGACAGCGCTCAACCGCTGGGCTAGCACTTTGGAGATGATTTTGTAAACCTCATTCACCAAACTAATGGGATGAAAATCTTGCACCTCCACCAACCTTGCCCTTTTCGGAATAAGGGCGATAAGTGAAGCATTGAGGCTTTTCTCAAATTTCCTAAAAGAGTGAGATTCGAGAAAGGCCTTCATGATGTCCTCCTTGACAATGTCCCAACTAAGCCTGGAAGAAAGCCATTGTGAAACCATCTGGATCTAGGGCCTTGTCTTTTTCCATCCCCTTTAATACTTTAAGCACCTCCTCCTCTTCGAACGGTCTCTCCAACCAAGTTGCACTTGATGGATCAATAGAATCGAAAATCAGCCCATCTACCTTGGGCCTCCAATGATCTTGCTCCTTTAGGAGCTGGTCATAATAGTGGACAATGTGATCCTTTATAGCTACTCTGTCTGAAAGAACCCTCCCTTCTGAATGAAGAACCTCAATGGCATTGGTTCTTCGATGGGAATTAGCTACTTGATGAAAAAACTTTGTGCACTTATCCTCTTCTTTCAATCGAAGGGCCCGAGATTTTTGTCTCCAGGATATCTCCTCCATGAGTGTATTTTTTCCAGCTCAGCTACTACGACCATTTTCCTTGCCTTCTCATCAACCGGGAGGGCCCCAGTCACCTCTTTTTCCTCAAAACGTTGTAGTTCCTTAAAAAGGTTAATGCCTTGGTCATTTAAGTACCCAAAAACTTTTGTATTCCATTTTCTCAAGTCATTTTTCAAGGCTTTAAGTTTCTCGGCTAAAACAAAACTGGGAGTACCCAAGATCTGATATGAGGACCACCACAATCTAATCTTATCTGCGAACCCCTCTACCTTCAACCACATATTTTTAAATTTAAAGTATCTCCGCCCTCGTGGATGCCCCTGCAATCCAATAAGAGTGGAAAGTGGTCCGAGCAAAGCCAGGGGAGGCATTTTTGGCATAGGTTGGGAAAGTGTGCCTCCTAGGAAGGAGAGACAATGAAGAGAAATGATATTTGCAGTCATGGAATGAACAAGCGCCTTGCACTCCTTTAAAAAAAGTGAGTAAAGATGGGACCCACATGAAAGAATTAATTTTTTAATAATGGATTCCACTTTTTTTCTAAATGAGTGCACGATACTTGCACAATCCATGTCAGTATCTAGCTTTACTAGACAATGAATTTGTCTAGCCTAGACTTTGCCCTCCCATTAGACCAAGTGTAGTCGCCCCCAGCTAGAGGTAGGTCAATCAAGTCCAACTTGAAAATTAAAGCTGAAAAGTCGGCCATAGCTGACCCTGAGCTAGAAGTCCCCGACCTTTCGCTCGCAAACCGAGTGATGTTGAAATCACCTCCGATGCACTACGGGCCATCCCACCAGCTGCACAAACCAGCGATCTCATCCCAAAGAAGCTTTCTATTGTTGTCGTCGTTAGGCCCATAAACTCCTACAAACCCCCACCCAAAACCAACATCCAAACTTGTGAAAGAACATGCTACTGCGAACTCTCCAATAAACTCCTCCACCAAATCAACTACTCTCATGCCCCCTGAAGCGCCCTTTGAAGCAAGGCTAGTCCATCCCCATAAGGACAGTTCCATAAACTACAAATAATCTTCCTGTTGACGTACTTCAATTTAGTCCCCTGCAAACAAATAATGTCTATCTTTCAATCCCGTATTAAGTTATTTACTCTAAGGCATTTGTTCAAGTTATTCAAACCCCGAACATTCCATGAAAGGATCTTGGGCTTCATGGGTTGCCTAGGTTCGCCCTGTCATTATTCATTCCCCTGCTAGTGCTTCCTTCCCTTGTTTCATAATTAATGGAACAAGATAGCCTCTTAAGCTCCCTTTCTTTTTTAGAGGTAGATCTAGCTAAGAGGGGTTGTCCTACTTCAATGGCTGTAAGTAGCACTTTAAATTGATCCTCGAATCCTTCACAGGAGATCCCTATGCAGTGTTGGACTTCATCGACCTTCTTTAGTACCCAATCTGACTATGGATCAGTCCACAGAAGCACTGGAGGCAAAGAACAAATAGGATCAAGGTTGTCCCCAGGGTCCCCCAGTTCAGAAAAGGGAACAATATCTCCGGACACTTTGCAAGCCAAGTATAGATTTGACCCAATTGATGCCTTGTCGTCCGAGAGTGCCTCATCTTCAGAAGCAGTCTCCTCTTCTTCTTCCACCGTACATAGAACCCTGGAAGGGATCTCAGTTGCTGTCATCGTGAGAGGTCCTAGGCCCTCGGTTGTGTGGGTCCTAGAGGGAGCCTCTAGAGGTTGTGGGAGTTGGAGTCCAGCGAGGGCTTCGACCAGCTCAGGTGAGGCCTCCACCTCATCTTGGCTATTTACTCCCTCCAAGGCCGAGAGGTGGTCCAAGTTACAAACCATGAGGGCGCCTAAGGAGGACGCATCATGTTTGACAAGGTAAATATAGCCGCGCTTAGAGTGCTAGAGTTTGGATTTCTATTCCAATGTGCCTTTATGTGTATGGTTTAGTCAAAAAGAAATACTTGGACAGATTCAACAAACTTCGATCTCAATAGAATAAAAGATTCATGTAGTTGCTGTGTGCTTGGATATCTGCATTTGTGAATGTTTTCTCCACTTTTATAATTTTTTTTTTTTTTATTATTAATTTTTTTTTTAATCTTTTGGACTTTGGTTGTAATTTGTAATCTCCTAGCTTGTAATTAGGTGTTCTCTTTTGTATACTCCCTATGTACGTAGATTATGCCTAATTACTTGGTTTAATAATATATATATATATATTTGTTAGCAGTAGCTCTTGTATACTTCATGTGTATTGGGGCATACTCCTCTTTTTCATAAAATGATTATTTACCTTAAAAAAGAGTATGTTCGTAGGGAGTATATCAAGTAAAGGATGCGAAATTTTAAACTCTTTTCCTCTTTTTCTTTTACAGAAATGAATATATTGAAGAAAATCTTCAAGAAAGTTGTAGTAATTGTGGGATTGATAATATTAGTCAAGATCAAGCGGATGTCGCCATACTAGAAACTCCGAGTGATAAAACTATTTCCGATAGTTCTACATGTAACCATTCTGCTAGGTTCTCTTGCTCAAGGATAATCACTGCGTTGGCCTCTATTGCTCAAGTTGGGATTTGTTCCTACTCTGTTTTTGAAGAGATTGTTGCCAACTACCTGTCTGGGTCTCTAGAAGATCACATTTTGTGTTCACTTAGTCTCTTGGTTGAAGGGAAAGCTTCAGGGCGAGACAGCATAAATTTTCTTGGTTTACTTGGGATACCATCATTTCAGGAGAATAACTTTCCCGGTGCCCTGAGGCATCCAAATATAGCTCCTGTTCTTGCAATTCTCAAGACATCTGGCTATACTAATTTGGTGCTTCCAAGAGCACCTTACACCTTGGAAAACATTCTCCACTATAGTCCAAATGCTTTAAAGTCTGAGTGGCATATAAAGTTCTTAATATATCAGATACTCTCTGCCCTGGCTTACATTCATGGTTTAGGGGTTGCCCATGGTTATATATGCCCATCCAGTATAATGTTGACTGATTCATGCTGGTCTTGGCTGCGGATTTTTGATAAGCCATGGTTAGGATTCAATTGTAGTACAAGACATAATGGGCACACTGATGCTACCCCTGCAAAGATAGGTCGCTGCATAGAGGGTTGTCCATCTCAACGTCTTTATGCTGATTTGAAGCTTTCATCATCTATAGACTGGCATTCTGATTTTAAACGGTGGTGGAGGGGAGAGATGAGTAATTTTGAGTACCTGCTCATCTTAAATAGATTAGCTGGGAGAATCTGGGGTGACCATACATTTCATACGGTGATGCCATGGGTGATAGATTTTAGCACAAAACCTGATGAGAATTGTGATGCAGGGTGGAGGGATTTAAGCAGGAGCAAATGGCGGTTGGCAAAAGGGGATGAGCAGTTGGATTTCACCTATTCAACATCTGAAATCCGCCACCATGTATCAGATGAATGCCTTTCTGAATTGGCTGTGTGCAGTTACAAAGCAAGGAGGCTACCTTTGAGTGTTCTACGTACAGCTGTTCGTTCAGTATATGAACCCAACGAGTATCCTTCTACTATGCAAAGACTCTACCAATGGACCCCTGATGAATGCATTCCAGAGTTTTTTTGTGATCCTCAAATTTTTAGTTCTCTTCATGCTGGTATGACTGATTTGTCAGTACCTTCATGGGCAGGTAGTCCTCAAGAGTTCATTAAGTTACATCGTGATGCTTTAGAAAGTGACCGGGTCTCACGCCAAATCCATCATTGGATTGATATCACCTTTGGGTACAAAATGTCAGGTCAGGCAGCCATTGCTGCCAAAAATGTTATGCTGTCTTCTTCAGAGCCCACAAAGCCAAGGTCAGTAGGACGCCGACAGCTCTTTACTCGACCACACCCTATGCGTCAAGATGCTGCCAGGAGAACATGTGATGGTGCCAATGGCTCAACTACGCATCAATGCCGACCAAATGAAGTGGAGTGTGAGGAATCTCTTCTCTTTGAAACTGCTTATTTACAAAAACTGGAAGAAGCTTCTGCCTTTGCTGAACATGCCAGGCATTTGGGTGCTCCCTATGGCTTCCACCCAGAATATTTTGGGAAGGATGTCTCTCCTGCAGAGGAGCCACCAGGTGAGAGTTCCAAGGGAAGTATGTCTATGCTCTCTGACATTGTCAGAAACAATGGAGTGCCTTTTGGTATTGATCTGAATTATCTTCTTGAGCATATTGAAGTTGAGGGTGAAGGTTCCATGGGATATCAAGATTTCCTACTCTGGAGGCAGAGGTCATCTTGTATGAGTATTTTTTCTGAAGATGCTGCAAAAGACATATTCTCTGTAGGTTGTGTTTTGGCAGAACTGTTTTTGAGGAAGCCATTTTTTGATTCAACTTCACTGGCCATGTACTTGGAGAGTGGCATATTACCTGAATTGATGCAGGAACTTCCTCCTCACACTAAAGTACTTGTTGAAGCATGCATTCAGAAGGACTGGAAGAGGTATTGATTTTGTTTTTTCTACCTAAAATATAGTTGTTTTTCCTTTCCCTGATAAGTAATAAAAATTTCATCAAAGAGCATAAAAGGTGCAATCCAATCAAGTACACAGGTCATCTGCATAATACTGCATGTTCTTTATAAGTACATAAAATACTATATGTTGTTTCATAGATAGTAAGCATATGCTGATTATGTTTCTAGAATGCGTTTTAACTCTTGTTTTTTTCTGCTTTCTTTTGGCTGGGGGTGGGGGGTTTCTTATATTTCTTTGTGTTTGTGGCTTTGCTCTTTTGAATGTAACTGAGGTTGAATTCTCTTTCCTATTCATCAGGAGGCCATCTACTAAAAGTCTTTTAGATTCACCTTATTTTCCTGCAACCATTAAGTCATCATACTTGTTTCTTTCTCCACTTCAACTTCTTGCTAAAGATGTCTCCCGTCTTCGTTATGCTGCGAGTTTTGCAAAGCAAGGAGCCCTCAAGAAAATGGGAACATTTGCAGCTGAAATGTGTGCTCCGTACTGCTTACCAATAGTATTGACTCCTTTGTCGGATACTGAAGCTGAATGGGCTTACATATTGCTGAAAGAATTCATAAAGTGCTTGAATCCAAAAGCAGTGAAGGCATTGGTCTTGCCTGCTATTCAGAAGATTTTACAGGCTAGTTACAAACTTTTCTTTTTAAAAATTTGTTTACTTTATAGTCTTTCTTTTTCGACTTCCAATTGATTGAGATATTAATTTCAGACTACAGGTTATTCTCATCTGAAGGTATCGATTCTCCAAGATTCATTTGTGCGAGAGATATGGAATCGAGTTGGTAAACAAGCATATCTTGAAACTATACATCCTTTGGTCATATCAAACTTGTGTGTTGCTCCTCATAAGCGTTCAGCGGCTGCTGCTTCCGTGCTGCTGATTGGTTCTAGTGAAGAGCTTGGAGTACCCGTTACAATTCATCAGGTTAAAGTTGTTGTGTGAAAAAAAGGAATTCAAGTTTGCTGATCTATTTCAATCTGCCCTTTTTATTTAGTAGAGAGCACACGCCTGTAGAAACACAAACACCAAACGCTATTATATATTTCATTTACTGTTGTAGCATACTAATTTCAAGTTGTTGAACCAGACAATCTTGCCTCTGATTCAATGCTTTGGGAAAGGCCTCTGTGCTGATGGAATTGATGTCCTGGTTAGAATTGGTATTCTTGGTTCTTGGGTCATGGTTATGTTGTCTTTTTCTAGTATCGGCATGTTCAGCCTTTAAGAAACTTTTATATTTTTATTTTTCAGGTGGCCTTTTAGGCGAGGTTTTTATTGTCAAGCAGTTGCTACCATTGCTTAAACCTGTTATTCATGCCTGCATTGAAGTCTCATATGCGAAGAAGCCTGAGCCTGTCCAGAGCTGGAGTGCTTTAGCTCTTATTGATTGTCTTATGACATTAGATGGCCTAGTTTTATACATGTCAAGGGAGATGGTCGTAAAGGAGTTAATTGATGTATGTGATTTTATTCTATTTTTGTTTTATCTGACCGTTTGGGCAATGTGTGAAGACTTAAGAGCTAACAATTGCACATCTCTTGTGATTTTGCAGGATCGGAGTTGCCTTCATGTTATGATTCTTATGCAGAAGAGTGTGGAATTTGCAGTGCTTCAGGTGCTTCAAATTTATCTATTTGTTTGCTTTGGGTGCAGTCACACATGCTTTAGTAGGTTTACAGGACCTTATCTTGTTGCTTGTCCTATATAACATGTAGTTGCCCTCGTAATACTTGCATCAAAATCGGGAAGAACAAATTGATTGATTATTGTGACCAGATCAGTTTCATTTCTGCCCCAGCTCTTCTGTAGCATGTTATACAGACAACAAACATGCACATCCCTATAAAAAAAGTACATGTTTGTGCAAGTAAATGTTTTACGCTGATATAACACATACTATATGGATGTCAGATTTGTGACTCTCCAACTAAAGATGAACTGCATATGAAGACCAATAAAGCAATAAGGCATTTGCTTTTTCTGTGCATCCAGGGAGTAGGTGTGCTATTTCATGGGTTGAAAAGATCATCTGAGATTTTCCTTGCATTTCGAATCAGATCTTCAGGGTGTCGCACCTCATATTGCTCCCTTTAATGCTTGACTATTGTTGTCTTAATGGGTTTGTAGGTAGAAAAAAATTAATTTCGATGTTTCTTTAGAAGTTAATTCAATCAATCATTGAGACTTCCCTTACTTGTGTTGTAGCTTATAATGGATTGATTTTGTAATTTCATTATAACCAATCCTCTTTTCCATTTTTTGAATCTCACTAGCCAATTAATTAGTCCGAAGGTGTCCAACAGTGCAGTATTTCTTCTTTTTGGCCAGGTTGCTGCTACGACTCTCATGGCTGTTTGTCAGCGGATTGGACCAGATTTGACCGCATTGCATGTTCTGCCTCAACTTAAAGACCTATTTGATGAGCTTGCTTTCTCACGTGAAATTAGTGAAGGGCCTGCTTCTCTTGTGAGAAGAAGCTCGAAGGTTTATAAACCTAAAATTGATGGGGAGGCTCAAATCGAAAGCCGTATGGACCTAGCGTGAGTGCCGATCACATTTCACACCACCCTATTAAAAACTTTGTTCGCAATGAAATTTCAATTTCAATCAAAATTCCTGTCTCCTATCATCCTATGAGTATGTAGAGAATTTTCTTGCACATTTGCAGGTTGATTCTGTATCCTTCTTTTGCATCTCTTCTTGGTATAGAGAAACTTCGACAGTGTTGTGCAACATGGTTGCTTCTTGAGCAATATCTTCTACGGTCTCATAATTGGAAGGTATGGGAAGCTTCATGATTCTGAGGGCAGTATCAACACGAGTTTGTTCACAAATATTTGTGTCGTACATGCAATTCTTTTTAAGATTCAAAGTTTGTTGTTGATATGAGTTTGTTTGTATGAGGTTTTGTCTCACACAAATTCTTTTACTTCATATTTCTGAACGTGTTATGATTCAGTGGGAATATACAGGAGACCCGTCTCGAAGTGGCTTGGAAAGTGTAATCCTTAAGAGACCTCTGTTCGGCAAAGGCTTGACATCCGAATACAATCCTGCTAAGCTGTTACTTAATGGGGTTGGATGGTCAATTCCACAATCGCAAGGAGTAAGAGGTGCCAAAAACTTGATTCCTCAGAGATGGATTAATGAAGTACGTAAAAATCCAGTTGAAATTGATGCATCAACATCAAACCTTGTGAAGCTCGAGCCATGGTTTTGGTTCCCTAGCCCAGCTTCTTGCTGGGATGGGCCTGATTTTCTTGGGCGTGTAGGGGGTCTAAAAGATGAACTTCCATGGAAGATCAGAGCATCTGTTATATACTCGGTTCGTGCACATCATGGGGCATTAAGATCTCTAGCTGTTTGCCAAGATGAATGTATGGTCTTCACTGCAGGAATTGGCCCAGGATTCAAAGGAACTATTCAGAAATGGGACCTGACGAGAATTAATTGTGTGTCTGGCTATTATGGTCATGATGAGGTATGTTTCAAGAAAATTTTGTGCTTTGAAGGAAATGTTTTATATATGCATTTCACAGCTATATATTGTGGTTGTCTCTGATTGCTTTACATCTTTTAGGTTGTTAACGACGTCTGTGTCTTGTCGTCTAGTGGAAGAGTTGCATCAAGTGATGGAACTATACATGTTTGGAATAGCCGAACTGGGAAACTAATATCTGTATTTGCTGAACCCTCAGTGGATTTCACACATCTTGCAAGCCCTTTGTCTCCTGTTTCAAAGATTAATGCTGAACAGGCCAATATGCTTAATTCCAATACACTATCAAGTGGGATATTGACTAGTGCCTTTGATGGGAGCTTGTATACTTGTATGCATCAATTAGAATCTATTGAAATGCTTGTAGCTGGAACTGGAAATGGTTCTCTCAGGTGAATAGATATGTTTAGAAGCGGATTGTGTTTCAACCTTATATAAGGTGAGAAAATGTTCCAAAGCAGTTCGGGCTTTGATCTTTTGTTATACCATACAGGTTCATTGATATTTCCCGGGGTCAAATGCTTCATCTGTGGAGGGGTGATTCTGTTGAATCTGGTTTCCCTTCTCTTATTTCTGCATTATGCTCCTGTGGGTCTGACACCACACAAGCTTGTGGAACTCGTGCTTCACCGTCTTGGATTGCAGCCGGTCTAAATACTGGTCATTGTAGGTTACTCGACTTGAGGAGTGGAAATGTTATTACCTCATGGCGGGCTCATGATGGATATGTGACAAAGGTATGATTAATTTGCCAAAAAAAAACCCATGTTATTTAGAATTCGAGTTTCATTGACATTATTACATCCAGTTGGCTGCACCAGAGGACCATTTGCTCGTTTCAAGCTCTCACGACAGGACTTTACGAATCTGGGACTTAAGAAGGTAATTGCAAAACTTATCTGTTTGATAATGGTTGGACTATAATTTACTTCTTGAAGTTTTTCTTCTGACAATTACTTGTTTTTATTACTACTAACGGATACGGATTCTTATACTTAATCAACTACACCATTCATGCATGAATGTTCCTACCAATCTCTTCCATCAGGTGGCCATCAGCTCTATTATCATATATAGAGCATCCAACCCAAAAGCTTAAGCTATTAGGTGAAGATGCTTCATTAGTGCATAAACTTATTCCAAAGTCGACTCCCACTGAATGTGGGACTTTTTTAACCAGCTTGGGCATGCACGTAGACATGCGTAGTTGTGCAAAGCAACCCTCTCTCATCTTCAATAGTTGTGTGAGTACAAGCTCTAGTGCCCATCTCGCTCTCGTTACATAATTTGCATAGATGTTCCAGAGCTTGCACAAGCTCTCTGAGAGGTGAAGATGAAGGGCTGTACTTTTGTTCTTATATTGCTTATTCAGCATTTTAGATTTAGATATTTTTCTAATACTAGCTGTAAGATTACGCCATGATTTACTTATCAAAAAAAGATTACGCCATGATTTTATAAAAGACAAAACGTAACATCTATTGAAACAAATGGCATTCTTTAGCTCTTTCTCACCAAATCACCTCTCTGATTTTTCCTTGCAGAAATTGGCCACCTCAGGCTACTATTTTCAAAGGTCACACAGATGGGGTGTCCAGCTTCTCTTTGTGGGGCCAAGATGTTATAACGATCTCCAGGAATAGGATTGGTCTTACCTCTTTATCTAAACCTGCTGATGAGGTACGTAAATAGCAGCATATTCTTGGTTAAAATGCTTACATGTCAGGTGTACAATAGGCTAGTAGGCTCTCTATTGCTAATTTGCTATGACACGATATTGAAATATGTTTTTTCTTTTATCAAATAACAATCTCTCACAAATATTGCTTTAATTACATTTTCCATTTTATCATGTTTTAAGTTAGAATATTGAAGCTTAATCTTATATGCTTGTAAATTCTCAACTCGGGGGGATAGATAATGAACTAATTACTGTTTCGGATTCTCTAAAACCCCTAGACTCGATTAGCTAACAACTACTTGCCCTCGTTTTATTGAAAGGATGGCATTTTTGTAGTAATATTATCCATCTTAGAATCGGTTCTTCAGGTATAGGTTTTCCATATAGTTGTAATGGATTTTTGTGATTGTCATGCGGCAGGATGGGCATCTTCGGATCATGCCTCAGAAACTCTACCTGGCAGATAATGGAGCAAAAAACTTATCGGTGTTATCGAGTATAAGTATTCTTCCCTTCTCGCGGTTGTTTCTTGTTGGAACTGAAGATGGTTATCTGAGAATCTGTTGTTAGATGATACATGTCGATGCTTCCAAGAAGAAAGAAAAAAACCGGCTTCATATTTGATACAATAGGCTCTGGAATGGGGATTCAAGTTGCAACTTACAGCATGTTAAAGGTGTATATACTCTCTTCTCTTACAGTTTTACCCCCAGGTGAGTCATTTACAGTAGGAAGAAGTTTTTAGGGGAGTGGGAGTGGGAGTGGGAGTGGGAGTGGCTGCAAAAGATCTTAATCTGAGAGATTGTGTGGGTTTTGTGCTGAAATAAAATCTGTGTGATTTATGAAAATGATTCTTGTTCGATTCAAAGTAAAATGTAAGATTTTTGTTTAGTCATCTCTCAGGTCTCTTCCGATTCAATATGCACACGACTTAATTCAAACGAATTCCTTTTCTTTTCATTTGTGGGGTTTTTAGCTCTTCACATGCAAGCCAACTGAAGAAGTTGAATATTTATTAGTTAGGAATAATAAATACTCTGTGATATGATTTATTTAGAAATGGGATTCCTTGTTAATTTTTTCGTCGTTGATAACCTAAAATATGTGACTTCCACCGGTGACTCTTTCTTCTTCTTCTTTTCTTTTCTCTTCTTTTTTTATAGTTTTTTTTAATAATAAGAATTTGTTGTTTATTATAAAAATATATATATATTTTCTATTTCTTTTCAAGTTCAGTTTTTTAAGAAATTAAAGTTGACACATGGCAACTTATGATTGGGTCTCAGTTTTTGGTTAACGTTGATGAACAAGAAAATTAAGATTCTTAATTCTATTTATTACTGAGAAATAATATTTGTAGTCTTCAAGTGTACAAGTTTTGTACACTACTTTTGAAAAAAATAGGTAAGACTCAAGTGAAAAAATTATTTTTTAATGATAGATTTTATTTTTTTCAAAAGAGTGTATGGGGTTGTACAACTTTATAACTATATTTAACATTACTTTTTATTATTAGAACTTCAAAGAATGCAAGTTTGATATCCGGGGGTGAAAAAAAAAGGTAAACCAGAAAATCGGACTGTGATATTGGTTTCATTTTTTTCAAAATTAGTTGAAATCGGTTCGGTTTCAGTTTTCCGTTTTTATAACACTGGATCGAACTGGATTGGACTTGTTCATATATATATATATATATATATTTTAATTTGTTATATTATATAAAATATTTATAATTTTTATATATAATATATATGATCATATATAAAATAATTTTATAATATATGCTAAATTGTTAATTAATATAACATTAAATTTTAAAATCTTATTATTCATGTATAATAATAATCTAATAAGATAAAATTAATATGACATATTATATAACATTATCATTAAAATATTTAATTTTATAATATAAAATTTTAATATTAAACATGAACATTATTTGATTATAAGATAAATACATTTTATGGCATGATAAATTATAAAATATATTCTTTTTTATAAATACATTTCTATACATTGATCATATACACTCATATAAAAAGTGTATATAACTATCATATTATCACTAAACCTAACATATTATTACTAATATACATAATCAAACACTATCATTGGAAAAATCAAAAAAATTAAACTGAACCGAACCGAAATCGGTAAAACTAGAAGTATCAGTTTAAGAGTATAAGCAGTGCGATATCGGTTCTTCAAATCTCAAATTTGGTATATATTGGTTTGGTTCTAAAATATGTCTAAAATTGCCGGAGGCTCTAAACCACACTGATCAAAGTGCGGATTGGGTCAGGAATGACTCTTTATTTCCTTCTAACCTGTTGTGCGATTTTTTCAACATTAACAAGTTGTCTGCACAATTTCAAAAAAAATAAATGAATCTACCTTTCTCTCTTGTGGGCTTATTTGTGTTTTGATTATCTGCATGTTTAGGATTGCGGTAGGTCCTTTAACTTTTAGTTTAAGGTTTATAATTACATAACTTAAGTAATAATGATTACTATTGAAAAGTTATTTATTATTTGAAAACCATACGTCTAAAACACTTTTAAATATGTTACAATTGTTTATAAAAAAAAATTAAAAAATATTTTTTAAGGTAGAAATGACATAAAATGTCATTTGATTTTTTAAACACCACGACCATAAACTTGATAGAAATCAAGTTTTATAATAATAATAATAAAAAAAAAAAAAAAGCAAAGAAAGTAATCTAATAGACTTTTCAGTAAGTATAATGAAAAAAAATCTTTGAACGATGCATAAATGAAATGGTAATACAATTATGCATAAGATAAAGATTTTAAAGTTGTAATTATGTAATAGTTAAATGGGATCTTTTACCTATTGACAGTTTTAAGCGCAAATACGTTCCCTAATATTTAGAAAAGTGCGTTTCAAGAAAAGCATCAGTGCATTTCAGGAAAATTGATGCTTTTCTTGAAACATAGTTTTTAGTTTTTTTATATTAAAAATATATATTAATATGTGTCAACTAAATAACCTAATTTTATTATTAAAGTGTTTTTAAAACTATTTTTAAGTACTATTTAACCCTCCTAACACAAACCCAAACATGCCCTATATCAAGTAGGAAAACAGCTATTGTTTCGTGTGACTAGATTGGTAACTCGGTAACCTAAGAGGGTCGGTATGTTTGGATATTGAGGTGATCTTAGATAATCTGTAAATAATATTAAATAATAATAATAAATAAATAAATAAAGATAAAATATTAAATAATAGTGAGTTCCAAACACAGCTTGAGCAGGTGCCCCCATCCACCTCAACTGCTGGACCTTCCAAATCGGGAGGGTGGAAAAAAGAAGAGATAAATATATCTGATACTGCGATTGCTGACAACAATCTTCCTCTCAAGCAAACGAAGGGTTATTTTAGTTAGGTTCCTAATTTTTCTTTTCTTTTTTATTATTATTATATCCCCAGATCTCAAAATATTTGAGGGTTTTGACAGTTTGTTTTTGAGATTGACTCAATTGAGTTTTGAGAAAACTAGAGGTAAGGTTTTGAATATTTTTTGAATAATTGTTATATTAGAGTTTGGGAGAGTGGAGAAGTAGAATTGAAAAAAATAATAATATAATTTTTTAGAAGTAATTTTGTTTGAGAAATTTTTTAGTCATAAAAGGGATTTTATATAAAAATAAATTTACAAACTAACTAGTTTGATGTACGTCAGATTGTAAAATTATTTTTATTGTAAAGTAAATCTCACGTATCACATAAAGCCAGACCATTTTGTAGATTTATTTTTATGCAATCTCTTTGTGATTGTAATAGTTTTCTTTTTATTTTAAAGTTTGTAACAGTTGTATTGATTTGTGTATTTGGGTAACATTTGGATGAAAAGTTGAAATAGAAACTTTGATTTAAAGATGCTTTGTTTGATTTGAAAAGTAATTTTAGAAATTTGTTAAACCAAACGTGGCCTTATTGGCACATGCACGATATGGATATGACTCAACTAAAATTATATGAGAAATGATATTTGTAGTCTTAAAATATGTAAACTTTACACTCTCTTTGAAAAAAGTGGTTAAATATAAAATCTACATGAAAAATTTAATTTTTTAATTGTAGACCCCACTTTTTCAAATGGAGTGTGCGAGGTTTGCACACTTAAAAATTGTATCTAACATTATTCAAATTGAATTTTGTTACTCATCATCCTCACATACTACGCTTATTTTTATTTATATATATTTTTTATTTTTTTTATTTTATTCTTCTTAAACTAATTGAGTTCTTTTATTTATCATTCATACATCACACATTTGGTAAGAAAAAAAATAAAATATGTGTGGTGTGAGGTACAAAAATAGTAAGTAAAAATTTTCTATTCTTTGTTGCTATAGGAATTACTTGCTCATTTTTACATAAGAAATATTTTATTTATAATGAGATCTCATAAAAATATACTTGTAAATAAATATGATTTGATATAATATATTAGATTGTAAAATTATTTTTATTAAAAATTAGATTTCTATATCATATCAAATTATGTATTTTTTAATAGAAAATGATTTATACATAATATTTTTTACAATACTTTATATAACTATGTTTAAAATGAGAGATATTTTTATAAAACATCTTATAAAAGTAAAATATTATTTTATAAAAATATTCTTATTTTATAATATTGTTATGTAATGTATTATATAATAGGTTATGTGTATATTATTATTATTATTATTTAATTTCTTTTAGATATATCACTTTTTTTTCGTACAAATAGTATAATTGTTATCAAAGTACTGGTTCGCATGCGTGTCATGATTCATTCGAGGCTCTTGACACGTATGCTGATTGAAGGCCCGACACACGTATAAAATGATCATTTTAAATAAAGAAAATTAAGGGTAAATTTAAATGTTAAAATGAGTTGAGTTGAGTTGAGTTGAGTTGAGATAATAAAATATTATTAAAATATTATTATTTATTATTATTATTATTTTTAGATTTGAAAAAGTTGAATTATTTATTATATTTTATATTAAAATTTAAAAAAATTATAATAATAAATTAAAATAAATTAAGATTAACTCAACTTCCAAACGATGCCTAAAACTTAAAAACGGAAATGGTTGAAAATTAAAATAGTACGGTGGGTTCGTGCCTTTCCCCTTAAATTTCTTTTATAGCTTTTCTACCAAACTTTAAGGACAAGTTTAAAAGAAGAGATAAAATGAAAATTTTATAAATAATAATACGATAGTTTATAAATAGTAGTCAAATAATTTGAGTTATAAAATTAATATTTTAAAGGATTTTTGGAAAATAAAAGAAAAAAATTGAATAAAAAATATTATAAAATTAAAATATTATTTTTTAATATTATTTTTATTTGAATATTTGAAAATTTTGAATTATTTTTTTATTTTTTGTTTGAAAGTTTGAAAAAGTTGTAATGATTAGTTTGAAAAAATTTTAATAATTATTTTGATAGTATTTGTGTTTGAGTGATGTTTGGAGATGAGATGAGATTTGTTGTGATGAGTTGAGTTTTTTTTATAAATAGTAATGAGTTGAGATGATGTTGTGAATGTTGTGAAGTCTACTTAAAATGAGTTTAGATGTATTTGGATGTTAAAATGAGTTTAGATGTATTTATAGAAAGTTGAAAAAAGTTATGGCTATTACGTATAAAGAGGTGCTGAGTTGAAAAAAGTTTCGGATTTCACGTGTAGAGATGTTTTAAATTGAGTGATATTTAGTGATTTGAGAATTATGTGTTTGAATGTTAGAATAAGTATAAAACAGAACTCAACATTAAAAATAAATACAACATTAAATAACTATGTGACGTTTGTTTTATCGATTTTCCTTCAAAGTTATATCATCGCGAGGTAGATAAATAAAATCTCTACTTAAGATTTTAATTTCCATGTGAGCTATGTTTAGGATCAATACTAACCCATGAGAGATTAACCAAGCATTTAAAGAAAAATTATTAATTACTCTCAAAATATATATGGAATGTTGTTTACATGATGACGAATAAATGGACGGAATAAATGATGGAGTGATCAAACTCTAAGGCAATTCTTAGAGAATGTAATGAGATGAAAAATTTGTAAGTAGTAGTAAAGTTATTTGTAAATAATAGTGAAATAATTTGAGTTATAATGTTTTATTTGGTTTTAAGAAATGAGAGAGAAAATGTAGAATAAAAATATTTTAAAATTAAAATATTGTTATTAATATAATTTTCATTTGAAATTTAAAAAAGTTAAATTAATTTTTATATTTTGTTTGGAAGTTTGGAAAAGTTTTAATAATTAGATAATTATTAGATAAAAAAAATTAAAAATTTAACGTTAAAAAATATTTATATTTAAGTAATATTTAAAAAAAATGAGATGAGATAAAACGAAATTTATTCCCAAATAACTCCTAAAAGAGAATAGGTAGAGAAATCTCACCTGCTAGGCCATTGGGGGCAGAGGTGAGTATGGCCCACTAACCAATTCATGGTGGTTGAACCGCTGTCAGCAGGGGGGTGTTGTGAATGAATCAGTTCGTACGATTGTTTATTTGATACTCGCTTGATTAAACTTGAATCGAGATTATCTTGTGAAAGAAAAAGCTCGATCATGAAAGTAAAAATCTGCTTAATTAGTAAATGAGACATACTCGATTAAACTCATATCGACTCGGTTAAGGCTTGCAAATGCCTCATTCATTTATGTCCGACTTGACTCGTTTATGTCCAACTCAATTCATAAATCAATTTAATTAGAGCTCGTCTATAAATCATGAATATAATATTTATCTATATATATACACATGCTTTAAATTTAATAATATAAGTATAACATCATTTATAATGAAATAGTAGCATGTAACCCAGTTACCCTATATATTAAGGGTTTGTTCGAGGTTGCGTTAGGAATCTTAAAAAGTGCTTAAATAGCCTTAAAAATACTTTAACAAAAAAATTATTTTGTTTAGGTGTCACATATTAAAGTATTTTTTAATCTCAAATAAACTAAAAACTACGTTTGAAAAAAAAAATCATTTTGATACTTTTCCTCAAACGATTTTTCCAGATAATCCGGAATGTAGTTCAAATTTTAAAAATACTGTCAATTGGCGAAAATACTCATACAACTTTCATATAATTATAACTTTTAAGGATATGTTTATAATTTTTAAAAAATCAAATGATCGTCATTTTTACCTTAGAAAACATTTTTTTAATTTGTTTCCAAATAAATGTAACATATTTGAAAGTATTTTAAACATATGGTTACCAAACAATAAATAACTTTTAAATAGTAGAACTTCTACTTAAGCTATAATTTTTAAGTCCTAAAACTATAAGGTATTTCTCATGGCAATTTCAAATATGCACTAAATATAGTCCTTAATTACATTAATTATTTGGGAGAGCTTAGGGGCCGAACAAAGTGCTAATGTGGGATTTACACCCTCCAATAGACTTGTTGCACGTATGATTTCTAACAAATGAAAAATAGAAGTGATTGTAGGTAACCAAATCTCCAAATCATGTATACTTCGGCTGCGTTTGGTTAGTAAACTACTCTCAACTCATCTCAATTCATCATTACAACTTTTTCAAATTTTAATACAAAATATAATAAACAATTCAACTTTTTCAAATCTCAAAATAATAATAATATTAAAAAATAATATTTTATCAATCTTTTATTATTTCAACTCAACTCAACTCAATTCACTTCAACATTATCTCTCTCTCTCTCTCCTCAAGCCGAAGCACTTTCTCTCATCCCTCATTGGCTCTCACTTTCTCTCCACTCAAGCCATTGCACTCTGTCTGTGTTTAGAGTCTAAATGCAACGAAATGAATTTGATACTTTCTGAACTACATGGAAGATTTTTTTTTTGTTCAATGCCCTCTTCATTACAGTGCTCTTCTTTGGCACCAATTATTGGGAAGAAATGTTCTTCCAACAAGCTTTTCCGGAACAAAGAAAATCTGTGTTTATACTCACTTATCAAAAGTATTTCTAAATGGAAATATTTTAGCTGTAAATTCTGCTGGATTTATACCTCCATTTGTGCCTATATATATAAATTCATCACCACCGAGCAGACATTCGACTTGAGAGAGAGAGAGAGAGAGAGAGAGAGAGAGAGACTAGGGGATGGGGATGTGTGAAGTCCCTGAGGCCGATTGTATTCTTAACTTCTTAGGAAGCACACATGTCTCAATTTTATTGGAGGATATAAATCTACTTTTTTCACCATGTCTGATTTGAAGTTATTATCTAATTAATTAAAGTTTCACATCCTACAATATTGGAACCATATAAGAAATATATTCATAAAAATGTTATTAAATCTTATAATTCAATATAAGGTTATATATTAATTGTAAAACAATTATTAATTTTCTTTTAATTCAGTATTCTTAATTATTCAATTCGTTCAAAAATAAATAAAAAACCAAAATAGTATAAGCAAAACTTGAGTAACAACTCAATTCAGCTCGGACTTGTTAAAGAGCATAGGTAAAAAAAATGAAAAATTATATTTCCAGTTGGAGAGTCATTTAAATCTATGATAGACGGGCCCAAGGATACAAAATAAAAGGACCACATGATGGGCCCAATGGGACATGAAACATACAGGAACATTGTAGGTTCGGGTTCACATGGTCATTTCGCCTCCGATAAGATTATTATGGTAACCAACCTTACTAGCAAATATATACTGCTGAGGGAACAACGAGATACTCAGGGTATTATTCACCGGGATGTCAAACCATTCTCTTGGTATTATATCCCGAGAATGTGGTGATCAAAATCCCAAGATCTAAGGAAAAATATATTATCCTTATAAACGACAATTCACCCTTTTATAAGGGACCAACTCCAATAAACACAAGTATGATTTTCAAATTCCTTTTTCTTTACCAAGTAATACATCCATATTTATGACTTAGGCATCAAAGGAGCATCAGGCACACCGAGACCCTTTTTTCTTCCTTATTGCAGGTCCTTGATCGAGATTAATTGGTGGTGAAAAACGTCATTAGCATTGGTGCTGTCTGTGGGATCTCGAATCTGCATATAATGGTTTTCCATAGGAACTTGGTGATAGTTCTTATCGTGATCGTCACTAGGGACTCTGCCTCCGCCCATTTGGTGAAGTAGTCTATAGCGACAACCACAAATCTTACTCCTCCTTTCCTTGGAGGGAGAGGTCCTACTAGGTCCACCCCCACCCCCAAAAAAAGAAAAAAAAAACTATGCAAATGACCATGGGGACATTATGGAGGTCAACTCCACTGGCGGAGAGTGTGATATAGGGGCAAACATCTGGCACTTCGCGCATCTCTTAGCGAACTCTTTCGCATCCTTGAGGGCATGAGGCAAATAGTAGTCTACCCTCATAACCTTTCTCGCTATAGCTCTTCCCCCTAAGTGGTTCCAGCATGCTCCTTCATGCACCTCCGCTAGGACGTATTGTGTCTCTTGTGGGCAGATACACCTTAGCAAGAGGGTCGTGAAGCCTCATTTTTCGCGCTAGGGACCTCCCATATCTAGGTACCTCGCCATCTCTCAAGCCCACTCTAGCTCTCTTGGTCCTATCTCTGCGACTTTGGTCCCAACAACAGGGACTTTTATCACCCTACTTTCAACCTCCCTTGGAAGGTAGAGTCTTCCATTCTTGAGGAGGTTCATACCAATTTGTCTGCTATGCAGTTACTCTCCCTTGGTAATTGCTCAATGTCGAAATGGTGAAACCAGTCTCACTTCTCCCATATCAACTGCAAGTACTTCGTCAAATTTTTTTCCCTTTGCGGCGTACAACCCCAACACCTGATTAATGACCACTTGGGAGTCTGCCTTTACCTCGACCTTGGTGGCCCCTAGTGCCTCTGCTATCAAAAGTGTCGCCTCCAGTTCATATTTGGCTTCATTGTTGGTAGTTTTGAAGGCAAGTTTCACCATATAGTGGTGCTAATGTTCGGAGTCACTTACTATGTATATCCCTACTCCCCCGCCAGCATAGCAGGATGAGCCATCGACAAAGACCCGCCAGGGTTTTTTGATTGGAGTAGTAGTTATGACTTCGGAAAAGTTGGTAAACCGATAAAATCTGCCAGGGCTTTCCCCTTTGTCGCTCATCTTAGGAGGTAATCGATGTCGAATTTGATCAATTCAATTGACCAGGTCACTAGGCATATAGAGGTGTCTGGTTTCTTAAGTATCTTCTTGAAGGGAGCTTTCGTTAAGACCTTAATGGGGTGAGCTTAGAAATAAGGTCGCAACTGCCTTGCTGTCGTCAACAGCACAAAGGCTAGCATCTCCATTCACCGGTATCTCGACTTTACTCCCTTTAGGGCACGGCTTGTGTAATACACCAGTTTTTGAACCTGTCCTTCCTCTTTTACGAATGTCATCGACATGGCATAGGGAGAAACTTCCAAGTATATATATAATGTGTATCCATGTTTGGGCTGGCTTAGCAACTGCGGGTTGGATAGGTATTGCTTCAGCGCTTGGAATGCCTTGTCACAATCGTCTTTCCAAGGTTGTACTTTGCACAAAACCCTAAAAAGCACATGCTTTTGTTGGTAGACCTAGACACGAATCTGTTTAATTTTGCCACTTTACTAGTCAGTCTCTGGGTTTTGCTGATATTATGAGGGGGCCTCATCTCCATGATTGCCCTAATCTTCTCTAAGTTAGCCTCTATGCCCCTTTCAGACCCTATGAAGCCCAGAAACTTTCTTGAGTCGACGTCGAAAGTGCATTTTGCCAAGTTCAACTTCATTTTGTACTAACTTAGCACGGTGAAGGCTTCTTTCAAATCTTCCAAGTGTTGGGTCGGTTCTTTACTTTTGACCCAGTAAGTCATCGACATAAACTTCCATACTTCACGTGGTTTGTTTCTTGAACATTCGATTCGCAAGACTCTGCTATGTCACCCCAACATTTTTCAAGCCGAAGAGCATGACCTAATAGCAGTATAGCCTTCGATCTGTCACATATGAGGTTTTCTCCTAGTCCTTTGGGTTCATTCGGATTTAGTCGTAACCTGAGTACGTATTCATGAAGTTCAACATTCAGTGTCCCGTCGTGGAGTTCACAGACACGTTGATTCGTCGCAGTGGGAAACTGTCATTTGGGCATGTTTTGTTGAGGTAAGTGAAATCCACACACATTCTTCATTTTTCATTGGAATTTTTTACTAGTACGGCATTGGATAACTACTTAGGATAGTGGGTTTCCCAATGAACCCTACAGCAAGCAATCAGTCAACTTTTTTAACTATGGCTGCATATTTCTCTATGTTGAATGACCTCTTTTTCTGGCAGACTTTCTTGATGGCGAGGTCGACACAAAGACAGTGCTCGACTTCATTGTCTATTCCCGACATGTCCCCTGGGCCTCATCTCCATGATTGCCCTGAAACAATAAATAATTGTGTTTCAGGGCTTTTCAAACCCTGAGCTAGAGTCTGGTCCTAACCCGTGACGTGGTTTTCGGCTGCTCTGGGTGGAGGGCTATTAGTTCTAATGGTTTGTTGGGTTATGCATGCTATAGAATGTCTTCATCCCACGTCTCTACACCTTGATCAAGAAATATAGGCGATGGGGGTGGAACTTCATCTCGACCCTCGCTGTTCATAATACAGACGTTTGCTCCTCTCAACCTAAGCTTTTGCATGTAGCACTCTCGCGCTAGGGCCTGCTATTGTGCTGAAAAATATTTACAAGTATACAGAATCGTAACAAGTAGTAAAATGTTTTAAAGAAAACGTATATCGAACTCACAGAGAATAATTATACTATTGAGTATTGAAATTGACTAAATTAATTATTATTTGAAAAACCAAAATTTGAAGAATAAATTATCTAAATTAAACAAAAGAAAAGAGTATTAAAATTTAGATTTTAAAGATAATAAGAATATATCTAGAGCGTTTGATTTCACCAACAAATCCTACACAATTTATTCTACCTTGTTATAGAATCCCAATTATCCCAAGTTAATAATAAAAATCCTTTAACTATTCAATATTTTCTCTCAAACAATTCTAAAAATATTTCCAACTAATAACTTTATATCTCTATGTGAATTTAACTAATTGAAGACTTATTAAGTAATTTGGATTTTTTCTTGAAAATCATACTAATCGCGGTAAAATATCTCTACTTCCACTCAACTAATGGTGCTTAATCCTAGAGCTTTAATCACAAATCATCTCTCGGTCTCATTGTGATTCAATAGATGAATAATAATTAGCTAGAAAATTGCAAGCTAATAGAGTAAGGAATAAACACTCAATCATGGAAATATTGAAAATAAAATAACTTAGAATATAAATTGTGTGTTCAATGCTGGACTGCATCAAAACTCTAGAAAATAGAATTAGTTCATAATGAAATTGAAAAGAAAAACAATAAAATGTGTTCATCGTTAGAGTCGGTTGATGAAGCATGTGGCTCTTTCCTCTACCTCTAGATCTGCCTCATTGAAAGAAAATTAAATGATAAATTCTGGACTATTGAAATCTAAAACTTAGACTCTCATCTCCTCTATTCATCCCACAAGATGGGATTAAATAGATGTCAAAATTTAAATCTGGAAACAAGATAAATGCGGCTACAATCTAGCCTAAAGATTTGGAAAATAATTTTTAAAAATAAAATTTAACATAAAAGAAATTATCCCAAGGATAATAGAATTATCTAAAATAGAAGATTCAGTAATAAACGGCTTGATTTACTGAGTTCGGGAGGATTTGATGGTCAGCAGATTGATTGCAGAACTTGGAAGGTCCCACCAGATAGATGTTGTATGCGTTGAATATAACTAGTCTCTTAGCCTACCGAGAGGAAAGACTCCTGACCGGGATGATATAATCATCTCGCCAACCTACAGAGATGTAAAACTATTCGCATTTGCTAGTTGTTGTTCACGATATCGTTTAGACTGGTAACCCAATCTAGTTGCCCGAAGTCTTACTCCCAGTCTTCGCGCCTTGGAGGTAAAATATTTCGCTTATCATTTGGGTATTGAGAGTAATTGAGGTACTCTTAAACACTCTCACTACTATTCCTTATTTTGTTGTTACTTTTCACATATTTTTTACTATTATTCATTACTTTTCATTATTATTCAATATTCTATTATTACTTTTTCACTACTATTCACAAACATTTTCAAATACTTTCACTATTCAAGCGTAAATGAGTTGGCTCTCTTCATATCTCGTTGCCTCTCATCGGTATGGATCTGTAATCTCTTCTTTTATACCAAAATGCTCTCATTTTGCACTAAATCTTTTCATTCTTTCAAATCTAAGAAAATAAAGAAAAATATATAGAAATAAAATAAAATCAATAATATTGAAGGAAAAATGATAATTTTCATAAATAAAATAAAAATAAAAATCACATAAAAATAACACTTATCACCTGCTCACTTCGGACTTTGCCAATTCTCGCTTCCGTCAGAAACTTCATCTTTAAATGGTAAGTGGATGTGACTACTCTGAGGTTGTTTAAGAACGGGTGTCCCAATATGGCGTATTAGGATGAGGGGGTCTTAATGACAAGAAAGTTGGCCATTTTGGTATATGCCCATTTTGGTGAAGGTGTCTCAAAAGAAGATATCGACTAAGTTTCCATTGTCAATCAAAATTTATTGAGTGGTGTAGTTGGCGAGCAACAGTCTTACCACCAATGCATCATCATACAGGTACAAAACCCCTTCACAATTTTCTTCCCCAAAAGAAATATTCTTTGGGCCCCTGCCTTAGCTGCTTGTGTGGTCTGTCAATCACGTATACTTCCTCATATGTTGCTCTGCATACGTGTGCTTTTCTACCGGATGCTGAACTTCCTCCCCGGGCGTACACTCTTGCTACGTATCTCACCAAGGGGTGCTCCGTTACGGTTTGAATCTTGACAAGGGGCGTCTCGACCGTATCCCCTTGACGATTGATTACGTCCAAACTACTACGCGGTATTATAGTATAATTCAGGGTGTTGATTCACAGGGAGAGGAAAGAAACACTACAAGATGCAAGCTTAAAAGAAAATATCAAATGACAAGATGACAAAAATTTGAAAAGTATTTTGAATTCTACCTAAAACAGGTAATTAAAATGAGATTAGGCCACAAATAAAAAAGGCAAGTAAAGCTTCAAGTTTCCATCAACCGGATCCAACACTTGACTTTTCCAATCCAAACTATACACACAATTAAGAATTATAACACAAAATTCTTAATTGGAAGATATGGAAATATGCTCATCTAATTTCACAAATTTAACTCTAAAATCTATTCACCCTTTACAAACCACAATTTTCATATATAAAAAGGAAGATCAGATCTAAAGACGACATTATGTTCACAAATAATAGTGTAATAAAATATCACATCAATGACATGAAAAATTTGTTTAAGTCACAGTCACATATTCATAATCTTATAACTCAACAAAATCAAAATATAGCAAGATTTAATATAATTGTCTCAAACTTATAATATTAAAAACAAATATAGAAGTCAATTATAAAATCTTAAATAATAAAGCTTAATTTTTGAGTTGAAAAATAGTCAAACTATTTTCACCAATCAATTACTGTCTTAGGCTTTACCTAAACTTTAGTTCTCCATTTGAATACCAATAAAATATATTATTTTTTTCTTCCAACCCTGTACGTCCTCCCTTTAAAACTCTCCTAATGGAAACCCTAATATTTTCTTGATTCCCCGCATAAAAACCATCTAACTTTTAAGATTTAGATTGACAGTCGCGTATGCACTTCAGGAGTTAGAATTTAGACATATTTATCATATACAAATTTGAAGCCATTTAAGATAGTTTTCCAATGCATCTAGAATCACATCAATAGAATGTGTGAGTAGAAAATAATGATCAAAATACTAAGATATGTCCAGGTTGTCTCCTAGCGCGTTACGGACTTGGACTTCTTGCGGCTTTCTTTTGTGATTTTTTTTCTTGATCCGAATTACCTTCAAACCCACCTTATTTGAAGTTATCTTTTATTTTATATTTTGAAAAATTATCCCAACGTTGAAGTCTTCTCATATTGAAGCATCATTGATTTGCTGAAAGTCAACACGTCTATCTACATTGAAAGTCAGCCCACATTAAAAATGAAAAGTCCTTATTACTTGAAAATCTTGCTCAATTCAAAAGTCAGGCTTCATTGAAAACTCTTGGAAATGATTCCAATTCAAAAATTCTTTTGAATTTGACTGGGATTTAGCTCTTTCTTTTTTGGATTCTGAAATTGAATATAAAAATGTGTTTAGAAATATCTAAAATAAATAGAACCTAAGTTCAAAAATACAAATTAATTTCTATGATTTCTATTCATATTTTAGCATTTTAGTCTAATAATAGAGTATTTACAGTACACTTTCGTATACTCATCACACCCCCAAACTTGCTTATTGCTAGTCCCTAACAATTTCTATGCATAAGAGATGAACGAGACTAAACCACTAACATAGGCCACCAATTCACACTTTTGAGATTCACATATCAAACAATCTAAGAAATCCAATAACTTATCAAGATGAATCCCCCTATAGCAATTCACAGAGTGTGTGTGTGTTCTCCAAGCCATAATAATCTTACCACTAACATTGACACATGCAATATCAAGAACGTCTCAAGCAAAATGTTCAACTTCATAACTCACAGGATAATATTATTTTGTGTAAGGGCTCTCTTTATGGAGTTGACAAGCGGTGTACACACAATCACATGGAGATTTAAGTAATTATCAATAAGTAACAAGTAAGTATTGATCTTATGATAGAAACACTAACAAATGAGAATTCAACCATTTTTTCCATATGCTTACTTGGGATCAGATTGGTCAAAACAAAATGTTGTAATGTGGCTTAGGTTAGACTATATGAAAAAGGAGGAAGAAAGAAAATGATTCAAAAACTTCTAAGTACATACCCAAGGAATCTTATTAAACATCTCAATAAACCACATTCCTCACTTGATGTACTCTTCAGCCTTTCAAATCACCGAATAATGCTCTTTTTTTTTTAACAATTTGGTGAATAAGTATATGTCATCATGGTATTCTGCTATTTCTACCCATCTTTGGTATTTCTACCTTTGAAGCTAATTCACTTGAACAACTAGTAACTCGTGTTCTTCTCTTTGCTTTTATTTTTCACAAATAAAAGAATTATACATCTAATATACACTTGAAAGTAAAAATGATAGGAAAAATCAGTGTATAGGTTACACTCCAATATGAAGAGGTATGGATAATGTCGGTATATGAATAAAAAAAACTATATGTTTCTTGACTCAAAGTTGGCCACTAGGGGTCTATAATTGAAAAAGTTGGCTTGAAAGGCTCAAACGTTAATCCTAAATTGACCTTCATTATATCCTAAGTATATCCGCCGTTACAACACAAACCATGCAATTATATTTTCAAAAGAAGTGCTCAATGCAAAATCAATCAATAAACGCTTATCACAATTTTCAACATTTATTGGCGCTCAATCCTCTCCAGAACTCACACATAAAGATTTAGGCAAAAGAATTCTCTAGATACATATGACAAACTACCATCTTACCACAAGACTTGGATGAGGGAATTAGGTATCCTGTGAATACCTCAGCATAATGATCAAGATGAGTTTTTGTTGAATTCATTAATATGGTTATATATGAGAATGAGTACACATGTAAAATGATGTATGTGTGATGCTAATTAAAAAAAAATTATATCACACGTAAAAGTGCCATAGAATTTCAACTAGCATTTGTAAATGCATAATTTGCATTACCCCCAACTTAAACAAAACATTAACATTAATGTTTAAGAGTCACAACTGAATTAATAGTAACTGAAGAACGTAAAATACACTTGATGTGTGACGTGGGCAGCCTGGTAAGCATAAAAGATGGCAAATTAAAATGGCGAAATGACACTATCCTATCCTGCAAACAAAAAACAAAGAAAAAAAAAGGGAACATAAATAAAAGAAAATGAAAAAAAAAATACATGCATGGTGGGGTCAAGGTTGATAGATCGGGCCTGTAAGTGAAATGTCTTCCTCTTTAGAAACTTGCCTATCAATAAGTAATTTTAGGCATTAACCATTTACTTTAAAGATCCGGCCATCCCTAGAATCCTCTATTTCTACCTCCCTATTTTCAAAAACATGTTTCACTACAAAGGGGCCAGTCCACATTGGCCAAAGTTTTCCTGGGTGCTTGTGAAGTCTAGAATCATATAAGTATACTCGGTCATTAGGCTTAAACGTCTCCCTAAGAATAATTTTATTATGAAACGCTTTCATTTTAACCTTATAGATTTTAGAGTTCTCATAAGCATAATTTCTCAACTCATCTAACTCGATCAACTGAAATTTTCTAAACTTATCCGCCTCTCCTAGGTCAAAATTAAAATGTTTGATAGCCCAATAAGCTCAATGCTTGAGCTCTACAGGTAAGTGGTAAGACTTTCCAAAAACAAGCCTATAAGGTGACATACCTAAGGGAGTTTTGAAAACTGTACGGTAAGTCCAAAATGCATAAACTAGTCTAAGATTTTCTTAATTTTTTTATTGGTAATTCTACCTGTCATTTCTGAGAATGGTAGGCAATAGAAATTTTATGTACAACTCCATATTTTTTCATCAAAGTCTCAAATGAATGGTTGCAAAAGTGTGTACCCCGATCACTAATGATAGCACGTGGTATACCAAATCGAGAAACACATTTTCTTTAAGAAATTTGATTATCGTCTTATTATCATTGTTCTTACAAACTGTTGTCTCCACCCATTTTGACATATAGTATACTGCCACAATAATATATTGGTATTCGAAAGGAGGGAACGGTCGCATGAACTCAATATCCCAACAATAAAAAATTTCAATCACTAAGATCGGGTTTAAGGACATCATATTACGACAGGACAAATCTCCTAGATTCTAACACATTTCGCATTAGCGACAATAGATGTTTGCATCCTTAAACAAGATGGGCCAATAAAATCCACACTGCAGAATTTTTGCCTCTATTTTTTCATTGAAAAATGGCCCCTACAAGCTCGGATATGAAAAAATTCTAAAACGCTAGAAATCACCACATCAAGGATGCAATGCCATATAATTTGGTCAGTGAAGTGTTTGAAAAGAAAAAAGTTCGTGTCAATAGCAATTGCGTACCTCAACCAAGAATTTCCTCCTTTCTTGAGCGCTCCGATCTGTGGGTATCTTGTCTATAGTCAAATAATTCACAATATGAGCAAACCATGGTAAAGAGAAAATAGACAATAAATGCTTATCTAAAAAATCATCCCTAATTAGCATGTGGTCGGTGGTGTCCTCAAATGTGAGTCTCGAGAGATGGTCAGCTACTATATTTTTAACTCATTTCTTATCTTTGATGGTGATGTCAAATTCGGCCTGCAAAAGTAAAATCCACTGTATTAATTGCGCTTTAGCATCATTTTTTGTGAGAAGGTACTTAAGAGCTGCATGATTTGTGAAAATTGTAATAGGAGAACCAATCAAGTAAGTACAAAACTTGTTAAAAGCAAAAACTACAGCTAGCAACTCTTTTTCAATGGTTGAGTAATTCATTTGAGCATTATTTAGAATTCTACTAGCATAGTAAATAACATAGGGATTATCTTCCTTTCATTGTTCAAGGACAACACCTACAATAGAATCACTAACAACGCACTTAATCTCAAAAGGTAAAACCTAGTCAGATGGTTGCGTTATGGATGCTGAAGAAGTTTAGAAAGGATCTAACATCCTTTATTGTCCTAGGTGTAAGTAACTTAGAAATTAATTTAATCTTAGATTGATCAACCTCTATCCCCTTGGAAGAAATAATATGCCTTAGGACAATACCTGAAGGTACCATAAAGTAGCATTTTTTCAAATTCAAAATCAGTTCGTTTTCCTCACAACAGGTTAACACTCTCTTTAAATTCATAAAACATGTATCAAAAGAAGTTCCAAAAACAAAGTCATCCATAAAAACTTCCATTCAATTTTCAACCATGTTACTAAAAATACTCATCATGCAACGTTGAAAAGTAGTAAGGGCATTACACAATCCATATGTCATTCTACATAAAGCATAAGTACCAAAAGGGCAAGTGAAAATGGTTTTATCCTGATATTCTAATGCAATTTCAATTTGATAGTAACCAGAATAACCATCCAAAAAAATAAAATGGGTGACCAGCTACACGCTCAAACATTTGATCAACAAAAGGAGGGGAAAATGGTCTTTTCCGGTGGTAGCATTCAATTTTCTATAATCAATAGACATCCGCCACTCAGTTACAAGCTTTGTAGGTACTAATTCTCCCAATTCATTCTTCACCATAGTAACGTCTGACTTCTTAGATACAACCTGCGTAAGACTAACCGATTTACTATTAGCAATAGGATATATAATTCTTACATTTAACAGTTTTAACATTTCATTTTTTATCATTTCTTTCATGGTAGGATTAAGTTTGTGTGGATGGTCTCTACGAGGGCTAGTTCATTCCTCTAAATTAATTTTATGAGAACGTACTAAGGGGTTAACGCCTTTGATATCTGCAATGCTCCAACCTATGGCTGACTTGTACTCATTTAAGGTTCAAAGTAGTTTCTCACCTTGAGATTCATACAATTCAGATGAGATAATAATAAAAAAAGTATTACTTGGACCAAGGAAATCATATTTTAAACTCTTAGTCAAAGGTTTCAATTCAACTCTTGGTGCTTCCATACTTGAAGGAATCTGTTTTTCACTTTTCTTAGGCAATTCCTCAAATTTCAGTTGCCAAGCTCGTGTGCCATAATCCTAGATTTCATAAAAAATAGTACAAATATCAACAACATCAAATGAATTACTAATAGTATCAAACTCAGAATTAAAAATGAAATATTCAAAGAAATCATAATCATGAGTTGTGTGAACTCCCTTATCTATGAGTTCGTCAATCATGTACGTTTGGTAGCACTTGTTATCCTCTTTTGACTGCTTCTCAATATAAAAAATATTCACCTCGAGAGTCATATTCCCAAAAGAGAATTTCATTAGACCATTTTTACAATTAATAAGAGTATTAGCAGTAGCAAGGAAATGTCTACCTAAAATTAAAAGAATTTTAAAACTAGAATTAACAACAGAACTAGTGTTAAGGATTAAGAAATCAACAGAAAATAAAACTTATCAATTTGAATCAAAACATCCTTCACCACACCCTGTGGTACTTTGACTGAATGGTCAGCCAATTGCAATACTGCAGTAGTTGGTTTGATTTCTCTCAACCCTAGCTGTAAATAAATGAAATAAGGCATCAAATTTATACTAGTTCCTAAATCTAGCAACGCTTGCCCAAACTCATGATATTCAATATTACATGTAATAATTGAACAACTAGGATCCTTGTAGTTAGGATGAACTCGCTGCTCAATTAGAGCACTAACTTGCTTTATCAGGAATGATGTCTTCTTAATATGGTGCTTCATCTTAACTGCACTCAAATCTTTGAGAACTTTTGCATAAGTAAAAACTTATTTAATAACATGCAAAAAATGGAGGTTAATTTTTACCTTCTTGACGTGCTCTAGGATTTCATTGATAGGATCCAAAGTTCACATATTCAATTTTAAAACTTGAGGAAATGATATCATAACTGGGCTCTTTATTACCTCGGCTTCCTTGGCCATCTCGGCACCACTATTTCTTTGATCATTCTCAACATCATCTAATTTATCAGTTATTGGAATGTGTAAGGATTTATCACTTCGTGTCACAATGACATTGACATCCTTCAAATTTTCTCGTGCCATATGTTGACTTTGGGGTATGGATTGAGTTTGAGGAGGGAACTTGCCATGCTCATTCACATTCAAAGAGCTCATCAATTTGGATACATGTAGGGGTGTAAACTCAAACTGGAAAACCGGACCGGTTTTAACGGTTTTGAAGCGGTCCGGTCCGGAACTTTGGACCGATTTTTAAAACGTAAAAACCGGCCGGTTCCGGTTCCAGAATTTTTTGGACCGGACCGGACCGATTGATTAAAAAAAATAAAAAATAATATTTTTATATATAAGTTTTATATAAAATATTTTTTATATATTAAATATTAATATATATAAGGTTTATATATAATGTATAATTATAAATTTTTATGTGAAATTTTATATATAACATATATATTTATATATGAAATAATTTCTTATTATAATTTATAAATTATTACATAAAATGTGAATACTAAATCACTAAAAGTTTATAACTAATACTAATATATAACTTATAACTATACCAATAGTCTAATATTAATACTATTATATAGTCTAATATATTAATAAAAATATAAAACAGTTTTTTTTTAAATCAAAAAATTTTTTTTTATAAACAAATTTTTAGTGAAAAATTGTGAAATTTATATTTTAAAAAAACCGGAAAACCGGACCGGACCGGACCGGACCGGAAACCGGTAAAACCGGAAGTACCGGTTTAGGAGGGTAACCGGCGCGTAATCGGTTTTGAAAAATACAAAACCGGTACATACCGGTTCGGTCCTAGATTTTATCCAAAACCGGACCGGACCGGACCGGTTACACCCCTAGATACATGGCTCTTTATCTCATTTTTTTCTTCAACAAACTACGTAATCAAAGACTCAAAGTTTTAATTAGTTTTACCATGTGCCTCAATAAAAGTATGTAAAATATCTTCGAAAGGGTTTCTAGAAGAAGAAGATGCAAGATACGGTGCATGGTAAGCTCTAGGTGGCTGTGCAGGCTGCTGGTTTTCAGATTTCTAGCAAAAATTTGGGTGATTACGCCACCCCGAATTGTAGGTATTAGAGAAAGGTACAAAATGCTTATTGTACATACCTAAGGCATTATATTATTTCTCATACATTTTCCTAGGGGTAATACCTGCATGGTGTGGGGCGGGGGTTATCCTCCCCCGCACCCCGCTCGCACCATGCGGGGTTTGGGATTTTTTCCTCGGCCCGGTGCCGGGAGAGGGGGGAAAGAACCCCATCCGCCCCGCCCCCCGCCTAGGCCAATACATTGTGTTTAAAAAAAAAATTAGTCTAAAAATATTTTTTTAGACTCAAATTATAATATAATTTAAATAATAAATTAAAATTTATAAATATAAAAAAAACTTAAACTCATTAGAATTAGATTTTGGATTGTCTTGGCCTCCTAGGCCAACTTTTATATAAGAGGTCAAAGCAATACAATAGTCATCCTTAAGCAATGTGGGACTTACTACTATATTGCCTAAGTCTCATATTGCTACTAAGTCTCACATTGCTTGCCTAAGTCTCACACTGCTACTAAGTCCCACATTGCTTACTACTAAGTCCCACATTATTTAAGGATGACTATTGTATTGCCTCGACCTCCTATATAAAAGTTGGCTTAGGAGGCCAAAGCAATCCAATGACTTGAATATAATTTTAAGTCTTTAATAAATTGTATATATTTATATACAATATATTTATTTATATATATAAAAATAAATAAATAAATAAAATTATATATGTGGAGCGGGGGCGGGGCCCGCTAGGGTTATCCCCCCCCCCCCCCGCGCCCCCGCTAGGCCCTCTCCATGTGGGGCGGGGGACCCTGCCCCCGCATGGGCGGAATGGGATAGCCCGCCCGCCCATGCCTACCCCGCTCCGCCCATGTGGGGGCGGGGAGGGACCCACTTCTCACCCCTACATTTTTCTCATTTCAGCAAATGTGAGGCACTCTTGAATTAGGTGATCTACCCCACCACATACAAAACATGGTCCAAATGACTTTACATGAGTAGCCATATGTGTTGGTTTTAAATCCTTAGTTTTTAACACATCTAACTCCCTAATAAGCATTTCAACTTTAGCTTTTAGGTTATTCTCTTCCCTAAGATGATAAATTTCACCACCATTTGGATTTCCAACAAGTCGTGACCTATTTGTACTCTCAGTAGCACTAGGTCCAGTCCAAGTGTGAGCTTTTTCAACAAGCTCATTGAGATATTCTATAGCCTCATTTGGATTTTTCTACAAAAATTCATCATTACATATCATCTGTATGAATTGATGCTCTTTAGGTGTAAGTCTAGCATAGAAATAACTAGTTAAGCGCCAGTTCTCATACGCATGGTGATGACACATATTCAACAACTCCTTAAACCTCTCACAATCTTGATACAAAGTCTCACTATTATTTTGTGCAAAAGTGGAGATCTGCCTCTCTAAAGCACTAGTCTTATGTTGGGAAAAACATTTGTTAAAGAAGACATGTGTCATCTCATTTCAGCTCTTATTGATCATGGTTTTAGTGAGTACAACAACCTCTTTGCTCTATCCTTCAAAGATAAGGAAAAGAACTTAAGTCTCACAACATTATCTGTAGCATTATGACTATGGAAAGTCACAACTACTTCCTCAAACTCCCTGATCTGCAAATAAGAATTTTTATTTTCTAAATTATGAAAGATGGGAAATAACTGTATCATCCCTGGTTTAAAATTAAGTTGGCGAGTGTTGGCTGGATACATTATACATGATAGTGTGGGTGTGCATGTAAGGTGGAGGTATTCCTAAAGAGTTCTAGTTGGTTGATTTTCATGTTCACTCTTTTTTTGGAGACTAGATAGAATGTCAAATAAAAACTTAAAAAAAATTGATTCTAACTCTAGCACAGGCTTACGAGCAAACCTACCCAAGGCGTCTCTATATCTGTGCATGCAAGGTTAAAAAAAATTATAAACTAAAAAAAAAATACTACGAAAATAAAAAGAAAAAAAATAATACAGCAAGCTAAAAGCGGGAACGAAGTTACCGTCTTTACACACTGCTGGAGTAAATTATGTCTTGTATCAATTCTTGCACCATACTTCTCTGTAACGGCTCCAAAATTTGATTACGCTCAAACTACTATGCGGTATTATTGTATAGTTCAGGATGTCGATCCACTAGGAGACGAAAAAAACACTACAAGAAGCAAGCTTAAAGGAAATAATCAAATGCCAAGATGACAAGAATTTGGAAAGTATTTTGAATTCTACCTAAAACATGTAATTAAAATAAGATTAAGGCATGATTAAAAAGTCAAGTAAAGTTTCAGGTTTCCATCAACCGGATCCTACATTTTGACTTTTTCAATCCAGACTATACACACAATTAAGAATTATAATACCAAATTCATAATTGGAAAATATGGCAATATGCTCATCTAATTTCACAAATTTAACTCTAGAATTTATTCCCTTATTTACAAACCACAACTCTCATGTATAAAAAGGAAAATCAGATCTAAAGACGACATTATGTTCACAAACAATAGTGTAGCAAAATATCACATAAATGGCATGAAAAATCTGTTTAAGTCACAATCATATATTCATAATCATATAACTCAACAAATCAAATCATAGCAAGATTTAATATAATTGTCTGAAACTTATAATATCCAAAACAAATAGATAATTCAATTCTAGAATTTTAAACAATAAAACTTAATCTATGAATTGAAATATAGTCAAAACATTTTCACCAATCAATTTCTGCCCTAAACTTTAGTTCTCCATGGGAGCACCAAAAAAATATATTCTTTTTTTTCTCCTCCAGTCCTGTACATCCTCCCTTCAAAACTCCCCTAATGATATTCTTCTTTCGAGTATAAAAGCAACCCTAATGTTTTCCTGATTCCGGCATAAAATATCGCCTAACTTTTAGGACTCAGATTGGTAGCTGTGTACGCGCTTCAGGAGTCAAAATTTAGACATTTTTATCAAATACAAATTTGTAGGCCTTTAAGATAGCTTTCCAACACATCAAGAATCACATCAATCAGATGTGTGAGTGAAAAGTTATTATTAAAATACTAAGGTATGTCCAGGTTGTCTCCTAGCGCACTTCAGACTTGGACTTTTTGAAGGTTTCCTTTTGTGATTTTTTTCTTTTTTTCTTAATCCGAATTACTCTCAAACTCACCTTATTTGAAGTTATCATTTATTTGATATTTTGAAAAGTTATTCAAACGTTAAAGTCTTCTCATGTTGATGCATCATTACTTTGCTGAAAGTCCGCATGTCTATTCACATTGAAAGTCAGCCCATGTTGAAAATGATCTCGCTATGTTCCTCGACTTGGCACTTGTTCTTTGGGCTTTAGCTGTTCCACAATCAGAGGTTTCAATTTGTTGCTTCCTCGTAGCTCCTTGACTTGCCTCTTTAGTGTGAAGCAGTCCTCCCTCCAATGGGTATCATTATGGTGATAAGCGCAAAAATGTCGCTATTTTTTTTGCTCCACTGCCTTCTGTTTGATTTGTTGACCAGTCAGCTGACCGCATGCTCAGGTAGCTGTGAGCGGACCTCGGGTCGTGTCCCCTTGGGGGTGCTCGCTTTTCCCATCTTTTGTCGCTATAGCTTCGGCTAGTCTTCTCCAATACTCTTTTCACTTGTTGGACCTCTCGAGGTTATCTTTTTCTTTTATCTCCGATTTTTGTGGCGCTATCAAGGCTTGCAGTGTCTTCAGCGTTGATGAAGTCGTCAACCTTATCCATAAATTCTCTTAACGTTGATGGAGTCCGTCTTGCAAATTCTGCCATAAACGGACTTCGGGCCCACACCCCACCTAGAAGGGCTGCCAGCGTAATCTTCTCATTTTGATTGTCGGTAGTTAGTCACTCTTTATTAAACTGGGTGAAGTATGTCTTCAGGCTTTCTCCCTCCTGTTGTTTGATGGTTAGGAGGTATGTCGCAGGTCGTGTTTGCCTCCTACTAGCCTTGAATTGTGTTAGGGATTGCTTGGCTAATTCCTTGAAGTTGTCGATCGATCCTTGTCGTAGCGCCCTGAACCATCTTCTCGCCATGCCCTTTAACATCAATGGAAAAGCTCTGCATACTACCTCTCCGGGGAACTTGTGGAGGGTCAAGTGTGCTTTGAAATTTTCCAAGTGGTTGACCGAGTCTCATGACCCATCGTGCAGCTCTATCTATGGAATTTTGAACTTTGGTGGGAATGAGACGACCATTACTTCTGAAATATAAGGTAAGCCTATGCGGTTAAGCAGTTGATTGACTAAAGACGATCCTCCCATCCTTCTAGCCATCTATTCATATTTGTCAACGAGGCTGCACAATTCATCATGCAACTTCTTTTTCTATACTTTGTCGGCGTTCGTTCCGCCTGCACTGTGTGCTTCTACTTCTGGTCGATCATTGTGGTCTTGTGCGGCTCCCCTAATGTAGGCATGATTTTTCCGTTTCAGGCTCTCTTTCTCTTTTTGGAGGGTCTTTATTGTTTCACTCATTTTCTTTAATTATTCTTCCATCTCTATAAGTCGCGCCTCCATGTTTGCAAAGGCTGTATCCTGGTCACGAGTTGTTTGGGACGTGTTGTAGTGGGCATGTGGAAATCTCGTTGACAGGTGTTCAAGGAATTTGTATCAAAATCTTATAGACGACGCCACTGTGGAATGACGAAAGGTCGGGAAAAGGAAGCTTACTTCGGGCTCCCTTCCCTCTACTACATATAGAGGCGAACTCCAATACTTCCCCTTAACCCGGAGTTGAGCGGGGACCCAGTTTCGATTCCTTCATCTCCCATCAACGCCTCTTTGAGGGGTGAGGAGGGGTGAGGAGGGGGCTTCTTTACCTCCCATTGTTAAGGGGCTTTTTCCTTTCCCATTCGGACGAATAGCGATGCATCAGGTATAGACGTGGTGCACTCTCCACCTACTATTAAGGCTGAGGCTGAGGCTTCGGAGGGCGATCCCAGCCCTTACCTTCTGGGGTCTTTCCATGGCTCAGGGCCCTGCCTCGAGGCAATGGGGGCGCTAGTTTGTCTCGGGCCCCACATGCGGCAGTGTCCTCAGAGAGAGACGACTCTGTTCATGCCATGGCGTCCAGATTGAGGAACGTTTTTTTCTTGGTAAGCAATTTGTCGAATTGAGTCATCGTTTCTTCTTTTAGGCTTGGATCCTTATATTATATATATATGGTTTTGGTAGGGCTTTGACCAGCTGGTGGCCTGGATCGTCGACGAAAGGTTTGACCTCGAGGATGAAGTACGGTCCAGGTGTATCTTCGCCTTCTTGGCATTAAAGGAAATCGTGTGCTTGGACGAATACAAATAGCAAATCTCAGCAAATGATGTGACAGGCACAAACGTTTTATATTATTTAAATTCCCGCCAAACCAATTTGATAGGAATTTGCGGGATAACTAGAGAGTCATTTAAATCTCTGATAGATGAGCCCAATGATACAAAGTAGAAGGCCCATATAATGAGCCCAACAGGACGTGAAACCTACAAAAACACTGTAGGTTCGGGTTCACAGGGTCATATTGCTTCCAATATGATTATTATGGTAACCAACCTTAATAGCAAATATATACCGCTAAGGGAATGGCGAGATACTCAGGGTATTATTACTTCGGATGTCAAACCGTTCTTTCTGGGATCATATCCCAAGAATATGATGATCAGAGCCCTAGTTCCGAGGAAAAATATACTATCCTTATCAACGACAATTCTTGGATCTTCAAATCCTTTTTTTTTTTTACCAAGTAATACATCCATATTTCTGAGTTAGGCAATCAGAGGTTCATCAGGTGCACCGGGGCCCTTTTTCTTCTTTGTTGCATATCCTTGATCGAGATCAGTTGGTGGTGAAAAAGGTCATCAACATCAGTCACAGAGTGTGCAAGTACCGTACATTCTTTTTAAAAAAAAAAATAAAAAATTTATATAAAAAAATTAAATTTTTAATAATAGATCATATATTTTTTCAAAAATAATAAACATGATTGCATTACCCATACCACGTCAGATATCAATAATAACGGGATGATTAACCAAATTTCAATCGTAAATATATGAAAGATCGTATTTTGAGATATCAATAATAGAAATAACTACTAAAATCTAAAGACTGTGGCCACGGGCGAATAAAAGCGACCCATACCACGTCAGATTTTTTCCGACCTGTTCATATCCTTTTGCTAATATGGACACATGGCTTCCAATCCCCTCTCGCTCTTCTTTTAGGCTTTTTCAGTTGTTCAGTGGTTTTCACGCGCTTCTTCTCTCTTTCTCCGATAGTACGTCCCCTTCTTTACCCCAAACCTCCATTTCTCTTCCATTGCTGCTAGGGTTTCCAATTTTTGCCGGTAATTGTCTCGGTGATTCGGTTTTATTTTTCATTCATTGAGCTCTGGTTCTCGATTGGCGTTCTCAGAAATTATTATTATTTTTTTGTTTGCAGGTTTCCGTATTGGCTTTTTTGTGAATTCGTAATTGGAGCTATTGCTGATGAAATCTAGGGTTTATGGCTGAGAGTAGACTATACATTCCCAATCAACCATTAGGTCTGGTTTCTTTTCCTCGTATACTCTCTCTCTCTCTCTCTCTCTCGCTCGCTCTCCCCCTGCTTCAATCTTTCCTCAGGTTTATTAGATTAGAACTTGGTTAGTATAAATGTACAAACGACTCAATTGTTTTCTTTAAGGGGTTTTGTTGAAAATGTTCAAAGCAATGCTTTGAGATAACAAGCTAAGGTGCTTAGCAAGTTTGAGGGTACTTATTTTCTTTTCATTTTCGAAGTCTTGTGAATGTTATGCAAATTCTTCAGGTAGTGTGTGTCAAAGCCATATGCTAGAGCTCCCTCATTTCTCTCATGCACAGTTGTTGCAATGTTGAGTGCTTTGCATGAGGACCACGATCCTGAAGTACCTTATTGCGCATGTTGAAGTTACGATTGAAGTGCTTCATTGCATTCTGTGAGATGAGTGCGTTGAGCAATATTGTTTTTATTAGGCTTGGGTCCCAGAGGTCTATTTTGAGTTCTGAAATTCTAGCTTCACTGGATTTGTATAATGCAGCAGCTCTCTCTCGAATGGAATGAGTGCATTGATGGCTATTTCCGGTGATGATTACCGGAAATAGTTCTCTGTTTCATTCCATTTTTTTCTTACTTTAGTAGATCACAGTTTATTATGGGTTAGTTTGTGTGCTTTTGGGTGGAACCGAAGGCTTTTGAGTTTTCACTAGAAACATCGAGGTCCTAAATAAAATTGTAGAGAAGAGCATAAGGGTTTGGAGGTTTGTAGTTATGAGTCGTAGTGTTATAGTGTGGCTGGTGGCTACGGTGGAAGTAGTGTTCCAGGCGGAGAACCAAAATTCATAAAACACAGGCATTAAGGAAAGAGAGCCTTCGTGGCTCAACGATGCTCCAACATACATGGTAGATATTTAACTGTTACCGAATATGATGGAGGAGGTCAGCGGGGGTGTTCTAGCCATTCTGGAAGGGTATGAAGGTCTGGGATGGGAGAAATTTGCTGTCGAGTTACGCAGAACCACTGTTATGTTTTTCTCCATTCATGGTGATGGGTCATGGGGGGGAAGCCAGATGAACATATCCAATCATAAGAACAACAATATAGAGTTGAAACGAAAAGACTTAGGGCTCATTTGTTTTCGGAGATGAGATATGATGAATTGAGATTAAAGTTAAAAAATTGAATAAAATATTGTTATAATATATTTTTTAATATTATTTTTATTTTGGGATTTGAAAAAGCTGAATTCTTTATTTTATTTTTTATTGGAAGTTAGAAAAGTTGTAATGATTAGATGAGATGAGATGAAATGATATATTTTCTGAAAACAAACGAGGCCTTAAGCTACGTTTGGGTAGTGAGAATACCTGAGAAGTGTTGAGAATGTTTGTGAATAGTTATGAGTAGAGATTGAAGTGGGTTTGTGGGTCCCATTGAGAGTAATTTGAGTTGTTTGGATGTATGAAGTATGTTGAGTTGTTGACTTTTGGATAGATAATTGAAAAATGTGTGAGTCCCATCAATGATTGATTTTTTTTAATGATGATTTTTTTATATATAATAGTGATAAATATTATAGTAATTTTATTTTTTATTTATATTTAACAGTGGTAAATATTATAATGATTTTATTTTTTATTTATATTTAATAGTGATAAATATTATAGAATGTTTGTGAATAGTTATGAGTAGAGATTGAAGTGGGTTTGTGGGTCCCATTGAGAGTATTTTGAATTGTTTGGATGTATGAAGTATGTTGAGTTGTTGACTTTTGGATAGATAAATGAAAAATGTGTGGGTCCCATCAATGATTGATTTTTTTTAATGATGATTTTATTTATATATAATAGTGATAAATATTATAGTGGAGAGATTTTGGTACGAAGATGATTCATTGTGTTTGGCATGTGAAGTATTTTCATAAGTACGAGAATACTTGGAAAGTGTTGGGAAGACTTTGCTACCCAAACATAGCCTTAAGCGCAACCATGGTGGCGAGGTGATCATATGCTGCAACTCTAAATATGAGTCATGCTTTGGTGACTTAGTTTGATACTAGGGGCAAGAAGGGGAACTGTGAAAGTGGTTTGAAGCCTTTACAGATCATGCATGGACAGAACCCAAAGCAAGAGTCTGACTCCTCTAAAAGCTCAAGAACCGATTCTTATGTAACAAGGGATGGTTTTGGCCTTCCCCAATGGTAGTATGGGTGAAAGAGAGATGCACACTATATTAAAAGAGATGCAAAACCAGCTTGTTGATTTGAAGGTAACGGTTGCCTTCTTATCTATGAAAATCGACTTGCTTTCAGGTGGCGGTAAGAGGGTTGTAAGGCTCAATAAGAGGGAGCACAAAATAGGTCCGAATCATATGTCATTTACACTAAAAAAGTGGGTTGGGTGCAATTAGATGGGCCTAATTCTATAAAACCAAATAAAGGTAAAAAGAAAGTTGGGTTTGGCCCAGTTTCTATAACCAGATCTAGGAGAGTGTGTCGGGTCAAAAGGAAAATTGGGTCATCTACATTTGAATTGGATTCTACATTGGGTATCAGCGTAGAGACGACCGAAATGGACTGCCCTCCACAACGGGTGACACAAAAGTTTGCCAATGAGTGCTACACCCCTAGTCAGTGTTCTCCCCGACGAAACGATGGCACCCATTGTGTAGTTGAAGGAAAACGGTGTAATGTCGAGGCTTGAGGGCGGTGTAAGGTCTGTCGGAGTGGCACATAAAGGATCGTTGGTGAGTGATGCACCCTCGGTCAATGTTTGTTGCCAACCCAGAATTTCCAATGGTGGCCATGGCCCCGCAACCCATGACGTAGCGAACCAATTTTTTGGTATCTCTTAAGGCACCTTATGGGTCAACACTTAGCTTTGGACAAGGTATTGACAGCAACAATGGAGCTATTGAGGAGGTGCGGGATTTGTATGCAGGAGATGATGTGGAGGAAATGATGGGATTGTCGTTGGTGCCTTGTGAGGAGGAATATTTAGGGCCTGGTGTACAGTTGGCGGCCGACTTTGGGGAAGATGTTGTCCCCCCTGATATCTCTTCTATTGATCAACAATATAGTTGGTTCATCATCAGATTGAGTTTTGCAAAAAGTTAAAGAGATACAACAGTGTGTGTGTGTTTTTTTTGGGGGGGGGGGGGATTATGTGTGGAGGATTTGACGACCAACTAATAGCACTACTCATTGCAATTGAGGCAGGTCACTTGGAATAAAATCTAGATCTAAGAAGAGCAGGGAGTTAAAGCGTCTTGGCAATCAACTACCGCACTAAGGGAGGTAGTCCAAGTTGAGGGAGGACTAGAGGGAGGGTAGAACCAGTTGTATTATGAAGGCTTCCTCCGTTCGCGTATGATCATTCCTAGTTTGTGGAGTTACTGTTACGTGGAATGGTCCTATTTAGCTTCTAAAGGAGCTTCGGGTGGAGTATTAGTTATGTGGAAACAAGGATGGTGGAGAGAGTTTGAGTATGTTGGGGTATTTACATTGAGAGATTGGGGGAGGTGTGTCTTTGTCCCAATTGGGCTTGGTCTAGATTGGATAGATTTCAACATCTTTTTTACGAGGCATCCTAGAGACCGTAAACACAACATGTCTTTTACTCAATTAAACCCCATATCCATGTAAGCCATCCCATCACACAGATTAGATAAAGTCATATGCTTTTCATAAATGGGGTGTGGCGATAGAAATTGTTTGCACCCAAGGGTTTGAACCTTTGACGTGAAAGGAGCACACCACCAAGACCAAAGCCCTTACCACATAAGCCAACCCCTAGGGGCTTTGATTTCAACATTCATGGAGATACTGTATTTACATTATAATTTTTTTTTTATCGGTAAATATTTACTATATAAGTAGAATGGATTTTGTTCCTATTGTTGAATCTTAAGCTTGAAATTCCCGAATTTTTGCAGACCTTGACAGGATACTGATAGAAGCGCAATATCGTTGGCTTCGGCCAAGTGAAATTTGTGAAATACTTCGCAATCATCACAGGTTTCAATTAAAGCCAGATCCACCTGTCCAGCCTCCAGGTTGTCACTTGCATGCTTCTTTGTGTCTTATTTCAATCTTGCATATAGGTGTATAAAATTACTGCAATACATCTTATTAAGCTTGTGCGAGGATGTTTCTTCTTTTATATAAGTAATCGAATATGTTTTATTAAAAAAATATAAAAAGTATGGTCCAAGTACACATGAAGTATAGAAGAGGAGCACCTGACTAGAAATAGAGAAACAGACAAGAAAATCATGAAAAATCAGTCCACTAAAATCTATAGAAGCTGCTGAAGAAAGAGAGCATTAAAAAAGAAAGTTTTAAGCTCCTCCAACATTCAACCCTACTCATAAAAAACCAATTGCTTGCTATCCTCAAAATTTGCATCATACTTTTCCCTCCAAATACACCACACTAGGAAAATTACTGATTTATTTTGATTTAATTACTTATCTGAATTGTCTGACTTAGTCTGTGAATTTTTATAATAAATTAATTTTATTACTGCTTAAGAACCAGCTACTTTGTGCCAGTTGTGTCGCACGTGCACAATCCTAGTATTAGAATTTAGGACATGATGAGATATTGCAACTTCAACTGAGATTATATGGCTTTGTATGAGGGTAGAAAAATTTCATTGGCCATGTATGAATGGATAAGCAAGTTTCTTTACTGAATTATGGCTGCCAAGCTCCCTTCCCATAGGGCTAGGGATGCCACATCATAATATTACATACCACTAGGTGTTAAGAAATTCCATAAGTTTTATTACCTTAAACCGTAACTAAAAACTATCTTAAAAAGCCTCAATGTAGCCATGAAAACAGAAATCCAGTCTAAATACTTTGTTCAACACTTATTATAGCCTGGATAGGTCTTGTCTCTATGACTGGTTTTGGCTTGCAGACTCATTAGCATCGTCATCACTTGGGACATTTTAACACAAAATCAAAATGTGGTAAATACCCAATAAATTTATTTATTTATTTATTATTATTATTATTATTATTATTTTATGTCGGGGAACCTCTCCAAGGCAGGGCCCTTTGGACCCACCCCTGCAGTGAATACCCAATAAATCAATACATCATACATTTTAATAAGAGATCATAGACATTAATACGTCAAAAACATAACTTTCTTATCATGCTTGTGGAAGATATTACTACTAACAAATACTGATATGTATTTATGTATTTATGTATATATTTTTCTAATCAAATATTTCTTGCCACTTCTCTTTGTTCAGAGATTGGGAATTGACATTCCCCGGGTTTTTAAACAGAAACTGAAGGTTTTTCATTTTGCAGCGGGTTCTTTGTTTCTCTTTGATCGAAAAGTTATCCGGTATTTTCGTAAAGATGGTTATAGGTGGAGGAAGAAGAAAGATGGAAAAACTGTCAAAGAAGCTCATGAAAAGTTGAAGGTGTGCTGTTCAATTTATTCTTTGTAAGTTCACTTTTTTTTTGTTTTATTTTATTCCCACACCCCGCGTGGCGCCCCCGGGGGGGGTGGGATGGGATGGGTTTATGGTTGGTTCTAATCAATCTAGTCAAAATTGTTGCCTGGGTAATACCCTCTTGTAAGTGAACCTTCTGTCTCTAGTTTTTTTAATATTTTAATAGGTAATGATAATTTATTAGTAGTTAAAAGAGGGTAGTACCCTAGTAATATACAATGTTGGGTTATCACTTTATACAACCCGCTGCTTGACACGTAATAATAGGGTTAGGGTTGGGCATAATTGGGTTCGGGTCAATTGGGGTTGACCCGATTTTAACCTAGTTAATATCGGGTTGTGTTAGGTCAACCTGCGGGTTCACATGTTGACCCAAGTATCCAAAAGGAAAAAAATGATATTATGGTCAATTTTTGGGTTGTTTAGGTGGTCACGGGTCACTCTGGTCAACCCATAACCTGATTGACGCACCACAAATTTTAGCTAGAAACTAAACTTTAAATTGAAAAATATAGCACTTATTTTCAATATTTTCTTAAAGTTTTTTTAAGGGATGCAAACGAACTGAGTCAAGCCAAATTTGAGCAAGGGTGCTCAAGCTTGAGTAGCATTTTTACTTGTTCGAACTTGGCTCAAACTCAAATATCCTTGTTCAACGGCTCGCTAACCATTAATGTTGTTCGAACTCGCTTAGGCTCAACTAAAAATAAATGAATGAGTTGAGCTCAAGTTGCACGAGCTCGAACTCGATTTTTTTGTTTTCTTTTGAAAAATCTGATTCTTATCTTTTGATTAAGCACACCATTGAAACATTCGAGATATTTCTTACCCAAAAAGCTTTGTGTCGAACTTTTGCCCCTTTGAGTTGGTCACGGGCAACAGCCTGTGATGCCTCACGCCTTTGTGGCTGCGGCAGGAGGGGGTTTACCCATTGGCCTATTTTGCCAATAGGTGGCAGGAGCACAACGACCTAGCAAACCTACTTAAACAACCTAAAGGGTGGCTGGTGTTTTCGATATCCCATAGAAAATGCTTCTTTTATGCCTCGAGTATTAGCCACAACTTGTATTCTGTTGAAGACCCAACCGTTGATCCAAAAATCCTAGGACTGTTGGATACTAATTTGGTTAAACCTTTAACCCTTAGGATCATAACATTCCACCACGCTTCCGAATCCGACATCCACGGCGGCCCACTCTATCGACACCGATCCAGTGGTAGCTCTTTTCCTTTTGGCAGCTTCACTCATCTATCAATATTCAATGACTTAACACTATCCCTATACATGGTACCAAGTCATTTTAATCCAGCCTATAGGTTACTCCCTCCATGACTTGAATTCGTGGCATAATCCTTGCTCTGATACCAATTGTCAAGACCTCCCTTCTACGAAACTAACTTCCTGTGATATCTGCAACTCAAGAATGAAAACGACCCACACACACTTACACTTCTGGTTTTTTTTAGGAAACCAACCTCCCAAGATCAAGAAGTGTTTTTATTTTTCGAATGCCAATACAAGAAGCTAACTCCCTTTTTATTACATTTCTCTTAATTGACTAAAATCAATCTGTTAAGCCCAGCCCAATATAATTGTCCAATGTAATGGGCCAGTTAAAGAAACCCAAAGGAAATCGTATACTACTAACACTTTTGACTATTAAGCCCATTTCCCATTCAACAAGATTATTACATATTCATTCAGTATTTCTACCCCTTCATCATTCTTGGACCTCCTTTCTTAATATTGTGACTTTTCCATGCCACTTCTTCCTTGCTCTTTCTCCCCTTCCTGCTCGCTCCTTTGGGGCCAAGGAAACTTTGCAATCCAGCTACAGTGGTAAATGGTTCTAAAATGCTTGTTCTGTCTGGCCCGAATCTGCTCCCCAACTAGTAGTGTAGTGAAGTCCTTGTGAAGGATCTTAGGCAATGTATTAAATTCCGTGCCGGTGATCATTCCGGTTTAAGCACTGGAACGAAATGTTTTGGTACCCGTGCATTCCAGTGTACTGTTTCGGGATTAACTATATTATATATATATTTTTATATATATTTATATGTATATATAAACTAATAACTAATAGGATAAATACATATATATATATATATGTAAGTGTATATCATGTATGTGTGTATATATATGGAAGAATTGACAATTTATAAAATGAATATACATTGAAAAAATCATAAACTTGAGTTGAGACACAAAAAACGATGAAAAAAAATAAAAGAATAGAGAAATTATTAAAAATAATGATATTTGAAAAAAAAAAAAAAGAGAATGAGGGGACATATTTAAAGTTACAAAAAATTAACATTCTATAAATACCTTTTATATTCTAGAATTAATTAAATACCATATATATTTAAAATCTACAAAAAGGCCATCCAAGGACAAGAAAATTACAAAATTGCCATTAAAATAGTCTGGAATGAATAGGGCCCGGAATGCCAATTCTGGCCAGAATTGGACAGGAATGGCCGAAACGGACAGGAACAGGTTGGAATTTGGAGCGAAACGGAACAAGGAGGTATAGTGTACCAGATACTACATTGGAACGGAATGGAATTTAAAACTATGATCTCCGGGGCTGTACTACTAGGGGTGTGTCTAGCATCAACCTAAGTAAAGAAGCTTTTAGGTCATACGGTGTGCTAACTGCTAATAACTACTAAATAATTCAAACATCTATGTTGTCAATAACATCCATTAACTTTTTGGTTAATTGGGCATCTTCACTTTCCATCATGCAACTTTCTTATTTTGGAACTTTTGGCTGTTGGCCTTATTTTATCTTTGTTGGTATAGAGTGGATAATCTCATATGTATGTTAATTTAGATTCGTGTTCTATTAAAATCTGGTTGACATTGTTATCGATGCTTCAAAATACATTAGTAATTTGTATCCACTTTAACAGATTATGGGCATTTGAGATGTGTATCCCTTGACATTGTTCCTTTATATTACTAGCGATTTGAACAAACCAGGATAAGTTAATATCACATTAATACTTTATACTAGTTTGTTTTTTAATAAACCCATGAATGCATGAAGGCTTGATGATTGGATGTATGATTTTGCTTGAAATCATGCTTTGTTAATAGGTGGAGCTTTCTCTAGGGAGACCTCATGGATACTGCTGTTTTAGTCATTTCTGAGATATCAAATAAATGTGGTTTCTATATTTCTGGTATCTGAAGTCTAATATTTGTAAGGTGCTGTTAATCTATATGATGTTTGTTAATTTTAACATTTTTTAATGCTTTTGTAGATCTCTTTACTGTTGATTATGGTTGATTGAACTGGTATTTTATTTAGCTTTAGACTGCTGAATTAATTATTTGTTCACTGGTTCATCTGCAGGCTAACAGTGTGGACGTTCTCCATTGTTACTATGCACATGGAGAGGATAACGAGAGCTTTCAACGACGTAGTTACTGGATGCTTGATGCGTAAGTGATGCTTATAGTTAAAATTTTAACACCTGAAGAGTTTCAAATTTTGTTTTTGGTAGCATGGTACGAGATTATTTCTTTTCTGAATATTGCATAGGATGATGTGTTTGGCTCTAGCAGTGTATGATTCATTGAGCCCTTTGCATCCCAGCGCAGGGAATAATGAACTTTTTTTCTTTCCGTAAAAGTTTAATATTAAAATAATTGTAATGACAAACTTGAGTTTTTGTTGGTAAGGATGAGTCTATATTTTGTTGCCTTCTGCCATCAATCTTGATGTGTACTTCCCTTCTCTTCAGGCGCTTAGAGCACATTGTTCTTGTACATTACAGAGAAGTGAAAGAGGTAATCCTTTGTGCTCATCTATGGCCATCAATTTTTTAATTCTCTAGGGTATTCCGAACAGAGTTTGATTTAAATTGTTGAACTCCAGCTGTGTATCTTAAATGCTTGTGTAAATGAGTTTGTTTTCTTTATTGGAAATTTCGGCTCACACCCAATGGGTTTTAAAATTGACAAGATCACTCTTCACCTCCTTCTGTATGGAAAGGAGGTGGTATTTAAGTTAGAGCCAAGTGGCTTTTTGGGTTAAATGAATGTTGGTCATGTCAAGACTTGTAGCTATCTATGATCCTATCCATGATCTAAATTGAATGTACATTAGTTGACTCTATTTGAGGTATTTTATTTTACTCCTTTATGTGGCTTAGGTATTGTGTTATGCCCTGTAATGTTATGTAGGGGTACAAGTCAGGCATCTCTCGCTTAATAGCAGATCCAGGATCACAAGCTGGAAGCCCTCAAAGTAGTCCTGTACCATGGTCTGCACAGGCAAATTCACCTGCTCCGACAGTTCAGACGTCCTATGCATCAAGTGCAAACAGAGTCGATAGAAATGGACTAACGTTGTCATCAGAATTTGAGGATGTGGATTCTGGGAGTGATCCACGAGCATCTTCTCTCACTCAACCTCTTTTTGGTTCTTTCTTGCATAAAACCTCTTTGCTTGAACATAAAGTTGCAGGTAAAATTATTAATGTGGTTGAAGTCGCTTGTAAAAAATGTGGCTGGATTGTGATTACATCGTAATGCAAGGATTTATTTTTTTGAAGTTTTCTTCTGTATGGACTTTTGAACTTAGTAGGAGAATCTTTTAATTGGAGATCTCAATTATAAGATTATGTTATTGTGCTCTGTTATCTGGCACTTTGAATTATCAATTTATTTTTTGTATTAATCATGGGCCAACCTATTCTGCTGTGTGTAGTCATTGAACAGGAGTTTCTGCCTTCTGAATATTTCTCTTTGGCCCCCTAGATATTTTTTAGGGTGTCTATATCTTTAACTGCATATTCATTTTAATAATTGATTTAATCTTTTGGATAATATGTTTTGGGAGTTCTCAAGATGTGACCAGGTGGCTGTGCTGCCTTCAGGATTTCCGGACTTGTCGAGGAGCCCCCCTGCTTCATGGGTGGCTGGAACTAAATATCATCAAGGTTCTGGATTATCTAACTGTGCTGAAACCAACAGCTCGAGCAACTCGAATGGTGTGCATGACCAGAAGCTTTTCACTGAACATCCTAGGGGAGCTGACTTTCTAACACATAAGTTAACAGATGCTAGATTGGATGCTAATAGCTCTGTCCAGGATGTAACTAAGGGAGATAGATTGATCGCTGAAGGCAACCAGACATATATGGGAGCTTCTCTCGAGATAGTTCAGGTTTGTGGTCTTTCCCATTTGCTCTTGATTGACTTCATTTTTATAGCAAATATCTTAAATAAGAGGTCACAAACTATGTGCATATAATTTTCTTGATATTGATTTGCAGCACTAGAATTATGTGGGACTTCATTAACCCCTAGGGGTTGGCTCAAGTGGTTAGGGCCTTGGTCTCGGCATTATACTCCCTCTAGGTCTTAAGTTTGAAACCCTTGGGTGCAAACAATTTTTAGAGGCCATCGGGCTGGGGTCCCTTGAATTACTCCAGGAACACTTGCGGGAAACTGCTTGTCGTGAGGCTGTGCACTCTCGGGATTAGTCGAGAGTTTGTTCTTGGACACCCGGTGCTAATAAAAATAACATTTTGTGACTTAGTGACAGACCTTATTATTTTAATAATTAGACGTAGTGGGGTGGAGTCATGGTTGAATAATCCTGCTGGGGTGAATGAGTTGTATTTATCTATTGAAAAAGAAAGGAAAATTTCAGAAATTGATGTACATATATAATGATGAAAACTTAAAAAACAAAGTCATACAAACATATATAGAAAAAAAAAATTAAAAATATAAAAACTCAAGGTGTATTGGAGGAAAAGGAATTATCGTAAAATTGAGGATTGTGAATGGATGTTGGAGGAGCTCAAAATCTTCTTTTTTAATGCTCCCTTTGGATTGCTTCTATAGACTTTAGGGTGTCTCTTATATACATTATGTGTACTTGGGTTGTGTCTTTTGCATTTTTTAATGAAGTTTTATTACTTCAAAAAAATTGACAAGCAAAAAGGGGCAAAAACTTAAAAATTAAAAAAACCAAAATAAAACATAAAAATAAAAAATGAAGGTGTTGGCCCCCCCTCCCATCCCATTGCCCTCTCCAACCTCATTGAGCAAGTGAAGTGGTAGGGATCACCTCCTCCTGTAACGCCCTAATAGAAGGCCTAAACCACATGATCTATACTCTAAAAGGACTAGTCAATGATGCAATTGGAGCTCAATTGGAACCCTATAAAGAGTAAGAATTTCTCATTCCCAAATAATGTGAGATCCCATACTAGGGGTGCTATCAGCATGGTGCAGGGCGAGGTGGACCCACCCCCGCACCCCGCCTCGCACCATGTGGAGGGAGCGTTTCCAACCCCACCCCCAGCCCCGGTACCGGGGGGTGGGGTTGAAACAGCCCCCCGCCCGCCTCCTGCTCAACCCAATGATCCATTGGGTCTATAAATTATTTTTGGGTCTAAAATTTTTTTGACCCAAATTATAATATAATTAAAATTATAAATTAAAATTTATATATTCAAAAAGAATATAAACTTATTACAGTTGTATTTTGGATTGTCTTGCATTAACTTGAATTCAACTTCAAGTTTTTAACAAATTGTATATATCTATATACAATATATTTATATAAATATTAAAAATATAATTTTTTATATTAAATAGGGGAGGGGTGCGGAGTGGGGGGTTAGGGTGGGGCCCCCCAGCTAGGGGTCTTCCATGCGGGGCGGATGGGGGGTGGGCCCCCGCTGCCCACCCCTGTCCCATACACCACCTACCCTTATCTTTATCATATTGGGTATCAGAATCTACCCTAGTTAAATTCCCGACGTCCTTGTCGGGCAAGTCCGTTTTAGGTGGCATGGCTCAAGTCCCACATTTCTGGTGGGATAGACTCTGATACTATTTGTATTGCTCTAATGGAAGGCTCAAACCACATGACCTATACTCCAAAATGACTAGTCAATGATACAATTGAAATCTCATTGGAACATTATAATGAGCAAGAACTTCTCCTTCCAAAGCAATGTGAGATTCCATACATTTCTTACTCTTATCCTTATCATATGGGGTATCAAAATACATTTGTAACGTTCTAATGGAAGGTCCAAACCACATGATCTATACTCTAAAAGAACTAGTCATGATACAATTGAAGCCCTATTGGAACATTATAAAGAGCAAGAACTTCTCATTCCCAAGCAATGTGGGATCCCATACACCACCTACGCTTATCCGGGTATCACACTTTCGGACCTTGACATGGTAGGGAGGGCCCCCCCACCCACAACCTCTTTTTTTCTACTCAAGCTAAACCAGAGCCGAAGATCCGGCTCATTGATTCAAATGCAAATCTGCTCTCTCTCTCTCTTATTCATACCCACTGTGAGTTCTGCTCTCCCTAAACCCAACACAGATGATTTGTTTCTTTGAGTTTGAAACCCTCAGAACTTGGTCTGACTCTTGTCGATGTTTTCCTGATTTTGATAAAATTGATTTGAACAAGGGAATGCACAATGTCTCAAGTGTAAGCCCCCCTGCTGGTGGGGGGATCCTCACCCACTTCATTTTTTATTTATGCTTTACGTATATATTTATAATTTTTATGTTCTTTATATATATAATTTATCTTTTCCTTATTTTATGTCTTTTCTTTTATTGATTTTTTAAAGTTTTTTTTTTTTTACTTGCATCTAAAGTTTTATTTATACTTTTATGTTTTATATTTATATTTTGCATTTTTGTATATGTTTGGACTCTAACTTTTGATTCTTTCTTTTTCTTTTTTTGGTTTTTTATGTTATTTTTCACCTCTAGTAGTTTTGTACGTGGCATGCCAACTTGATGCTGACAACTTCTTGGTTTTGGACAGAAACCTGATGAGTCAAAACATAGGAATCAATTAGTTTTTTCATCCTTATAAACACAGTGATCACTTTTAAGAAGACCAAAACTGGGGCTATTTTTATTTTTCCCAAAAGAAAAGGAGAGGGGCAGAGAGAACCACCACGGCAGTGTTGAGGCTTAAAGACGAACATGCTTGTTACAAAGTTCTGTGTTTGTATGCATTGAATTGATGCATAAGCATCTGTTGTTTTATGTTATGGAGTTTATTTTTACTATTGTGCTGTCTTTCTAGTGTCTCAATTCAAACCTAATATTGTGTCAGTTAGTTGTCTGTGTTGGATCTTGTTTTATTGACTTTAGATGGATGTTTACCATTATAGTTCCCCAAGTGAGATTTACACCTTGTTGCAGGTGCAGCGTGAGCCTGGTTTCATTTCAGATCATCCTCAATTTCAAAGTTGTTCGGATCCACATATAGAAGTCAAGTCTACCTTTCATGCTGAAAAGAAATCCAAAGATGGTGTAAATAACAATGAAGCTGGTGAGCTGAAGAAACTTGACAGCTTTGGGAGATGGATGGATAAAGAAATTGGTGGAGATTGTGATGATTCCTTGATGGCTTCGGACTCTGGGAACTACTGGAATACACTTGATGCTGATAATGATGACAAGGAAGTATCCAGCTTATCACATCATATGCATTTAGATACTGATATGCTGGGCCCTTCCCTTGCCCAAGAACAGCTATTTACTATCCAGGATTTTTCACCAGATTGGACTTATTCTGGGGATACAACAGTGGATACTGCAAAGGATTCATCAAAGGTGTGCATACTTTGGTTTGGGATGTTATTATTCCTGCATATTCTAAAAGTCACGTAGGCATGCTTGCTGCCTTTAGTCAATGCTAGAGAATCGGAAATATAAATCATGCTTTTTTATTCTTCTTTTGTTCAGGTTTTAATCGTTGGTACATTTTTGGTAAGCAAGGAGATATCTAGCAAGATTAAGTGGGGATGTATGTTTGGTGAGATTGAGGTTTCTGCTGAAGTTCTGACTGATACTGTCATCAGATGTCATACACCTCAACATGCTCCCGGGCGTGTTCCATTCTATATCACCCGCAGTGATAGGTTAGCCTGCAGTGAGGTGAGGGAGTTTGAGTATCGTGAAAAGCCATCAGGAATTGGGTTTCATATGGCAGTGAAAAGTGCTTCAGAAGATGAAGTACGTTTTCAGATGCGCCTGGTGAAACTTTTAAATCTAGGCAGGGTGAGGAATAGATTCAATTGCTCAAATCAGGATTGTGATAAATGTAAGCTTAAGAGTACAATATATTCAATGAAAAGTGAAAGTGGAAATGATTTGGGAAGGGTTGAAGAGACTTCTATGACCTTCAATAGTAATCACATGATCCCTAGAGATAGATTGATACAATGTCTGTTGAAGGATAGTCTTTCTGAGTGGCTAATTTTGAAAGTACATGAAGGAGGTAAAGGACCACATGTCTTGGACTATGAAGGCCAAGGAGTTATACATTTGGCAGCTGCTCTTGGTTATGAATGGGCCATGGGGCCCATAGTTTCTGTTGGTGTCAGTCCCAATTTCAGAGATGCGCATGGAAGAACTGGGCTTCACTGGGCTTCGTATTTTGGGAGGTCAGATTGCTTTCTTAGATTCTCTTCTAAGTATTAATATACTGTCAACTCCTGATGAATAGAGTTTTGATTTCAAATGCTGGCATATGGTTTATTTCCTTTATTCATCCAGCTATCTATTGTATCAAATGAATAATCGATCTAATTATCAATATTGAATTTGAAGTTTAAATTTATCAATGAAGTCATCCATTGTTGTCTAATGCCTCAGATTTTGTTATTAAAGCCTTTAAAAATCAGTACTTAAAGTGGATCTTCAAATGCTGCATATGGTTTATTTCCTTTCTTCATCCAGCTGTCTATTATATTGAGCAAAACAAAATCCAGCTGTCTATTATATCAAATGAATAATTGATCTAATTAATAATATCGAATTTAAAGTTGAAATTTATCAAATATTGAATTTGATGTTTTTAACGCCTTTGAAAATGAGTACTGAAAGTGGGTTGCCGAGCCATTTTATTTTTGGATTATTGGCTCGATCCCCTTCTGGATCCAATCTTTCATACATACAATATGTATTCTCGTCACCGATAAAAAAAAACAAAAAGGATTTTGTTTTCAAAACTGAATTGAATTGAGAAAATCGTGAATAAAATGTATGTAAGCGAGGGAAACTCCCTTATATTTTTACCCTTCCAATATATGAAGCTTGGTTTTGAGGTTTCTCAGCATGAATCTAGGATTGTTTATGTTTAAGTTGAATCTTTTATTTAATACTTGTCTATTTATTAGTAGCGATTAAGTTGCTGTTCTTTTTCTCCTTTCTGTAGAGAGGAAGCAGTCATTGCACTTCTTAGACTGGGTGCTGCACCAGGCGCTGTTGAGGACCCAACACCAGAATCTCCTGGAGGAAAAACAGCTGCTGATCTGGCATCTAGCAGAGGACATAAAGGGATTGCTGGATACCTGGCAGAAGCAGATCTAACCAGTCACCTTTCTTCACTGACTGTCAATGAAAATGTAATGGACACTGTTGCTGCAAGTATTGCAGCTGAAAAGGCTATTGAAAATGCCGCACAAGTTGTCCCATTGGATGTGGCAGAAAAGGAGAACCTTTCTCTGAGAGAATCTCTTGCTGCTGTTAGGAAGTCAGCTCATGCAGCTGCTCTAATACAAGCTGCATTCCGTGCTCGTTCATTCAATCATAGACAATCATCTAAGAACTTCAATGATATTTCTGAAGCCACACTTGACCTAGTTGCACTTGGCTCTTTGAACAAAGTCCGGAAATTGGGCCACTTTGAGGAATATTTGCATTCTGCAGCTGTCAAGATCCAGCAAAGATATCGTGGTTGGAAGGGAAGAAAAGAGTTCTTGAAGATACGCACCCGCATAGTGAAAATTCAGGTACTCCTGTATATATGTAGTTTTCTTATGTTTTTTGCATCAAATTATCTTGTTTTCTAACCAGAGTCCTTGAAGGAGATTGATTTATTTTTTTAATTTATTTAGGTGTGTCTATTTTATACTCCGTCTACTTGAGATTGAATAAAATTATTTTACTATTTTATACTCCCTGTCTATTTTATAAAATTATTTTACTTATTTTACTAACAAGGGAGAGAACTTGCCAGCTGCTAGGGTTTTGTCACATACCCTATTTCATTCCTATTTGTGTTCACTGGTTAGAATGTTTTTGCCTGATCCATGTGATTTGGGCACATTTCACATTCGGGTAAAAGTCATGTTGCATTTGCACCGTCTCTGTAATTCCTTTTCATAAAAGAAAGAGTGTTCATTGGTTGCAATTTGTGCTTTCTATAAACTTTCACAACATCTCCCCCCCCAAAAAAAAAAAAAATCATTTATTCTGCTTAATGCTCATAGGCTCATGTGAGGGGACATCAGGTTCGAAAGCAGTATAAAAGGGTTGTTTGGTCTGTTAGTATCGTCGAAAAGGCAATACTGCGTTGGAGGCGGAAAGGATCTGGTTTGCGTGGATTTCGAGTGGATAAAGTGATGGGAGATGTGGCATCAGAAACTGAGAAAACTGATGAGTATGAATTCTTGCGAATTGGCCGGAAACAAAAATTTGCTGGAGTTGAAAAGGCTCTAGCAAGAGTCAGGTCCATGGTTCGTTATCCAGAAGCACGTGATCAGTATATGAGGCTAGTTACCAAGTTTGGTAATCTAAAGGTATTTTTGCGTTCTCTTAATTGCTGCTTCAATATTAGCTGTCATAAACTGTCTGTCTGCTTCCTAGTTGTCGTGAATCTCTTAAGGTTCTGGTTCCTGCAACCAGATTCAGATTCAATTTCTTAAAAAGGAAAAAGAAAGGGTTATGATGGTTGCAGCAACAGCTACTAGGTGTGACATGTTTTTCTTCTCACAGGAAGGTTCTTGGATATAGTTCCTCGCATGTATGACATAATTCTTAAGTTAGTTTCTTAATTAATTGATCAGTTTTTAACGTGATGGATTATTTTATAAATTTGTTATGAGTATTGAATTCTACGTCTTTGTAACTCAACAGATGGGTGATGAAGGGAGCAGTGTAATGCTTCAAGCTGAAACTTCACAAAAGAGCAGAACAGAGGAAGATTTGCCTGCATTCTCAAAGGAGCCTGCACGTACATCAGATCAGTGATCTACTTCTCTGTGCCAAATAGCGAGTAGAATTAAACTGTCTGAGCAGGTACTGGTCATACTATTTTTTACCTGTAAGTAGTGTCTTAACATATTTTACTCGTACTCTGGTGGAGAAAGAGGAGTGCAAGGTGGAAGGTTGTAAATATATTTTTCCCCTTTATCTCTCTTTTCCTTTTTTCTCTTCCTTGCAACCGGTGGTAAAATTTTACCTGGAATAGGGTTTAGGAAGGGGACGACTCTTAATGGGAACATGGGAATGGTTGAAATTGATGCATATGTTATGCAAGGTCGAAAATGGTGTTGTTGCTGATTTATACTCGTACTTCGGCCGGTATATATGTAGTTGAACCGTTATTATGAGATCAAATTTGATTTAATTCTTTTGATACTGCCATCTTTGCTTTGGTGATGAATATTAGCTTGAGTTTTTTTAGCTTATGACTAATTCTTGCTGGCATTCTTGCATATGCCTTCATATCATCAATGTTCTTCATCTTTAGATTTTACTGTAGTCATACTTATTGATGTGTTATTTTTTAAGTGGTTGTATATTGAAGTGATAAACATACGATGCCAATTAGAATGTCGTATCATCAAGCATGGCTGGAGATGACAAAGTCTATGATGAAAAGTAGCATTGCTAAATATATATATATATACAAGGAAAATGCTAGTTAGTCTCTTCAAGTGTACCGTTCAAAGTTACCGCCAGTATATTTTATTTTCTTTAATGTTTAAATAAGTTATTACTAGTGCATTTGTGTATTTTTTTTAATATTTAAAAAACACAAATAAAACAAAAACCAAAATGTTCTAAGGGTACACTTGAGGGGGCTAAGTGAGGGGGTTGAGCACCACCACCCAAAAGAAAAGAGATAGCCGGGAGAGCTTTGAGAGAAAAGAAGAGAGTTGAATTGAGTAGAGTGTGATCCTTTTCCTTTGTAATATTTTCTTATGTTCTACTATTTATTAGTGAAGTTCTTTTATGTGGATATAGGCAATTGCCGAACCACGTTAAATTCTTAGTGTCATTGAGTGCGTAGGTGTACTATTTTATTTTCGGTTTTATTTCTTCCGTTGTGTTGATTTTTCCAACACAAACAGCATCATCTGATTCAGTGCAGAGAGCAATTCATGCACCGCTCCCCTCTGATTTGCTCTACAGTCATCTGGGCAGCAATTATATATATATATGCTTCCTTCCTTCATATTTGCTTCTGATATGCATGCATGCAAGTATGCAACTGCAGCAGCAACAAGAAGACAGACAGACATTGAAACCTAAAAAGCAAAAGGTTCGAGACCATGATGTCACAAAGACAATTAATTTACTGAGCAAAACTATGTCAGCTTTGGTGGCTAATAGATACTATTAATTGATGAAATGAATTGCGGCTCTGTTTCATAGAAACCTCATACCACTCAAAAGTACCCACAAGGCCAGTGCGACGCAAAGTATGTCCAGTAATGCATAGCTATTTTTTGGTTTTGGATGGATAAAACAACAGGTGTCAGCATGAAATGTACCAACTCTCTTGCACTTTTTCTCAGGAAATGTACCAACAACAGGAGATGCAGCATGGAAACATCCTACTTTTACACAAAGAGGAAGAGAAATTGGCAGCCAATATGGGGCTGTCTCTGTTTCTTAAAGTCGAACAAACAAAAAAAGTTCTACAATGCAAAAGAGAATGCAAACTAATGAGATCAGGCTATTGATACTTGACACTTAAAAACGCTAGTAGTCTAACATGACTTGCGTTGTATTTAATCGTCATATCCAATCTCACTCCAAGTAAATCTCGGATGACCTCATATGTCATGCTTTCTGTTGCATGCCTGCCCTAGCATGGCATAGACAGAGTTATACATAGGAGAGCTGCTACATAGCATCCACTGTAGTGGGTGCACACAATGCACTCACTACGTGGATGCTTATGGTTCATGAATTATTTTTTTTTTTCACCAGACGGATTCTCCCGTCTCTCTCATCCCTCCCATTGTCTCTCTCATCATTTCTCTCTCTCTCTCTCTCTCCTCGACTCTCTCTTCGTTTCTCTCTCTCATCTCGAGCTCTCTCTCTCATCATCACTCTCTCTCTCTCATCTCGGGCTCTCTCTCTCCTCGACTCTCTCTCTCTCATCTCTGCTCTCTCTCTCTCATCTCGAGCTCTCTCTCATCTCGGTCTCTCTCTCTCTCTCATCTCTGCTCTCTCTCTCATCTCGAGCTCTCTCTCTCATCTCGGTCTCTCTCATCGTCACTCACTCACTCACTCACTCTCTCTCTCTCTCTCTCCTCTCTCTCATCTCTGCTCTCTCTCACCTCTCTCCTCTCTGCTATCTCTATCTCGTTTTCCCTCTCAAACATGTGGTGTATATTTTGACACTTAATGTGTGCAAAATTGACTTCAATAAATAGTGGCTTTTGTATATAATATTTCTATACGTATATATCATGTAGGTATGGTGGTTGAGTGCACTGTATAAGGCTAATGGAAGGAGGGTGAGTACGTGCGCGTGCGCACGAAAGATGGGAGACTACTTAAATGAAAAGTCACTTAAATATTGATATATCTCTCTTTGACAGGTGACCTTTTACAAGTAGAAATAAAAGAATCAGAAATTTTGATGATCCATTTAGAAGAGAGAAGATAATAAAGATAAACAATTTTCATATTTTATAGTAGTACTACATATCAATACTTTCGTGAATCCTTAATTTTATGTCATACAGTTGGTCAATTTGGGTCCCCTAGTGTAATGTCCTAATGGAAGGTCTAAACCACATGTCGTATATTTCAAAATGACTAGTCAATAATGTAATTGGAACTACATTCATATTGAAACTTTATAAAAAGCAAGAACGACTTCTCCTTCGCAAGCAATGTAAGATATCATATAACACCTACCGTTATCTTTATCATATGGGTATTACACCGAATCTTTCCTTCTCATAAATTAAGTAGGAATTGTAGGCAGAAGTAGTCACAGTGAGCACAAGACGCAGTTCCATCTTTGCTACTGAAAAGAATTCAAAACCCAAGCAAAGTCGTAGATTCTCAATAGTTAAAGTCTACAGATTAAGCTTAGAAAAAGAACAAAAGAAAAAGAAAAAGACTAAAGTTTAAGATTTCACATATTTTTTGCTCCCAACAAAAAAGATTAACACATGATTATCATAAACTTATGCAAAGAAATGTGCCCAGAATCAGCACAAATGCTTGGAATAGAATCCTCGGAGCATGGCTCTGTCCTTCAGCTGTGATACTGCCTCCAGCTGTAACACAAACAATAATGGGGAGAGATTAGCTCATCACATGGCCGGCTCAAGGGATAGGCAACCAAGGCCACCGCCTAGCCCCCTAACCTTGAGGCCCCCACAATAAAAAGAAAAAGAAAATATATTATGATTCTCAAAAAAGAAATTAAAGAAAAAAAAAATAGATTTAAAAGTTTTACTAAAAATTATCTTGCCCAAAATGTACAAAATTTTCAATTAAAGGTAAAACTGGAATAGAATTGGCAAAAATAATGATATATTACTCTTGAATATTTTCTAAAATATGATGTGTATTTTGATATTAATGGCCTTGATTTGTTTTCAAAATTAAGCATTAAAAGAAGTATTATGGATTAGGGATAATACTCCATTTACAGAAAAATTAGAGCATTTTTCAAATTGCTATATTGCTTATAAATATTATTAAGCAAAACAATAATATGTAGCTCTTTTGCATCTAAAAAATTCTCATTATTTTATATTTCAATATTATTATTATTTTTAAATTAAAACCTCATTTACTTAAATGGTGCCTTAGGCCCCAAAACATACTGAGCCGCCCTGCTCATGCTAAAAAAAAATGCCATATACTATATAAGAAATGATAATTATAATTATGAATTTGTAAACGTAATGTAATCAATTCAAAAATTGAATGATATTGACATTTTTATCCTATAGTGTTGACATGTTATAATTGTCGCGATCAAACCCTTTAAGATATTGTTTCAAAAACAAAAACCGAATTTAGTAATTAATGAATAATGTCACATCAATGTACTGTGATTAAGAGTATAATAAATGTATATATGGTTTAGCATAAACCAGCTGATGGATACTAAGATATGTATAAAGAGGTTTGCTACGTCGGAAGTCATAGCACATCTTACAATTTTTTTTTTTTTTTTTCACTCAATGCATTGAGTGTGTTAAGACTTCCGACTGCAAATATTTTTTCACATATAAAACCTTCATAAAGATTGTAGAACGAGAAAACTTAAAAAAAAAAAAGTACTTTTGTGCAAACTTGGGATATGCAAAAAGTTGAAGGGAGGCTTTACCACGTGGAAAAAGTTAGTTTGCCCATCAAATGACCGCTCAATTTAACCGTTTGGGAAAAAAAATTTAATTAATTTTTTTATTTAATAATTAAGAAAATAATTTTAAATGTATTAATGTATTTTTTTATTTTTAAAAAATATTAAAAAATGTAAATAGAAAATTAAAAAGAAAAAAAAAATTGCAAAATGCAACTTCAAGCAGAGCGGGCTACCGGCAGAGTTGCCCGACTCTTACCACATTCTCTGGTAGAATTCCCAGAAGTTGAGCAAAGGCAGACCAAACCCTCAGTCTCAGTATCAAAACCACAAGTGCCACCAGACTGGGAGCAGCGTCCACATCCAGTGTCTGCAACAGTGAAGGAAAGCTTGATCCCGTACACCCAATCCAAAGGCCCTATTCCCTTCAAATTATCAGTGTTGATCACCGTTGTATAATGCGTGCAGTCCAATATATTCATGCTCATGTACTTCACTGTATCGTACCCAGTAAAACAACATGGCGGAGAGCTGTTCGTTAGTAGATGGAACACCCGGAAAGCATTGCAGGCGCCGTAGAGTTCGTCGCAGGAGTGGCCGGAGAAGTTGAAGCAGAGATTCTTGTAATGGTTAAGCACGGGAGAGTCGATGGAGCAATTGAGGAGGGCAAAGATGGTGTCCTGCGCCGGAGGTATTATGACGGACTGAATATCGGTCATAACAAAGTCGTGGTGGGGCTGCAGAATGGAGCAAGTAGACATTGCTGGGTCGTAGATCACCATTGTGTTCTTGTCGTAGTCAATGGACTGGACTTTGTAGATGCCGGAAGGCGTGGAGAAGAACAAGTAGTTGGTGCAGTTGAACATGTGCCTGAACTGCGGAGCTCCGCACCCATCGTCGAGGCCGAAGGGATATTTTATTGGGATGTTACCGCAGGAGGTGCGGCAGGGGGAGAGACTGGTGAGAGTAGGAAGGGCTTGCAGTAGGAATATTGTTAAGATTATGAGCTTGAAAATGGTGGGTAGAGCTGCTGTAGAGTACTGCATTTTTCTGCTATTTACCTAATTCTCATAATATATTGAGTCTTTTTCATTTCAAACAAGAGGTAGCAAAACGCTTTAACTCTCGAGTATTGAAAAAGAAGAAGGAAAAATGGGTGTTTGGGTCCAGAGTTTTTACAGAAAAGCTGGTTATACACATTGATCGACAAACAGCACTCCGAAATTCACTCCATAATTGAAGACACTTTTTTGACCGTTGGGTACAGGCTGGCGTTGGGATCCACAACTTTGAAAATTTGAGAAAAAGCGATGTTCTGAAGTACTATTGATTTGATTTCATCGCGGCGTGGGGTTCCTGCTTCTGCATGGGGTTTTTGGGGTGATGCTACAGCCCCCGCTGGGGCTCTTGCTGGGTGTAGTTTTATTTTATATGTGTTTTATTTAAGTAATTTTTTATATAAATTTTTTATTATTTTAAAATATTTTTAAAAAATAAAATAAATTTAAAACATCATTTAAAAAATATTTTCTTAATTAGAAAGTACAAAAATATATATTAAAAAATACTTTCTTAATCATGAAGTAAAATAAAAAATTATAAAAAATATTTTTAAAAAAATAAAATAAATTTAGAATATCATTAAAAATACTTCCTTAATTAGAAAGTAAAAAAAATTCATTAAAATATACTTTCTTAATCACGAAGTAAAATAAAAAAATATTTTTTAATATTTTTTTATTTTACTTCGTGATTAAGAAAGTATTTTTTAATAATATTTTGAATTTTTTTAATTTTTAAAAATATTTAAAATTATTAAAAAAATCTATATAAAAAATAATTTAAAAAAAAAACACATAAAAAATACACTAATCTCCAACGGGAGATATAGCATTTCCCATATATATTCCCTTCTTGTATCTCCCGCTCTTTAATTAATTTGTTCCCATAATTACAAGCACTTTGACCCCCTTTTAAGATCCCTTTCAAAAGATTTTTCTTTTAAAATATATTATTAAAATATATATTTTTTTATTTTACATAATAATTTTTATAATATATTATACATCAATTCATCTATTTTTTTTATATTATTTAAATATTATATTATTTAATATTTTTTATTCATTTCAAATATTTTATCTATACTATCAATGATATCTTTATATCTTTTTATATTTATAATATATCCTTATATACAAAGTCATATAATTATGTTCTATATAAAATTAATCTAAATTTATAATAAATTAAACCAAAATATAAATTAATTCAAAAAATAAAAAGAAGAGATTATATAATGAAATTATGCCATCTCATATCACATGCTATCTTGTTTGTCACAAAGAGACGCTGCATCCTTGGCTTTAAAAGAAAATATCGGATCACTCGTGACCCATGTGTATTTGGCATCCAACGCAAAGCCTTACATATAGGACACTTATTAAGATTAACATATTCCTTCCAGAATAAAATGCAGTCGTTAGGGCATGCGTGAATTTTGTTGTAGTTGAAACCCAAACCTCGCTCCAATGACCTTGCCTCCTCATATAAACTAGGCAATTTAGCATTAGGAAAGGCAGATTGCAAAAGGCTTATGAGCATATCAAAAGACTTAATTGACCACCCACCAAGCATTTTAATGTGTAACATCTTCACGACGAATGAGAACTTTGAGAATTTAGTGCAACCGTCAAAAAGAGGACGTCGAGCATCCTCTAATAGTTGGTCAAAAGTTGAGTTTGGGGAGGGCTGTGGTATTGATGGCTGAGTTGGCAATGTAGTGTTGTCTTCAGGAGCATCTCTGAATGTGCCTGCCCGTATGTCATCTAACATACGATCCATGTCATCAATGTATGCGTCTTCAACTCCAACCCCAGAATCGGTGTCGTTGTCAATGATGGGGAGTATTTCCTCCTCCTCATGAAATATCCATTGGGTGTAATTTGGATTGATCCATTTTATGAACAAGTGAGTCTCCACCTCAAATATAGGCAAGAAGAGGTTATTACAACATATACGGCAAGGACACCGAATGCGATCACTTTCCATGGATAGGGCTGAGCAAAAATCCGACAATCCGACTTCGCTCCGACTCTGCTCCGGCTTCGACTTGTCGGAGACGGAGTCGGAGTTTTTTTCCTCTTGGAAGTCGGAGTCGGAGTCATTGATGAACTGACTCCGACTCCGCTCCTATCCGACTCCGACCCTCCGCCTCCGCCTCCGATTTTATACATATTTTATAAAAAGATGTGTTTTTCTATATATTAATTGTTTAAATTTTATACAACTATATCTTATATAGTTAGTTAATCAATAATATACTAGTTAAATAATATATTTATACTATAATATATAGACTAAATTGACTAATAATAGTTTAGTATATGACTATATGTAAATATCATACTATTAAAAATTTACAATATTACTACCATGTTGTTCTAAATTACTAATGTATAAATATAATAGCATGTAATACTAATGTATATATATAATATACTATAAACACTAAGATGCATAATAACATCAACATGTAATATTGTAATATAGATACTAATGGATAAACACTAATCTATAAATTTATAATAACATAGAACACTAATGTATAATAACTAAAGTATTATTCATATAAATTTTATATAACAATATCTTGTATTAATTATATTTTTTGACCTAATAAATTCTCAACATATTCCTTTTGATAAATATATTACTAATTCTAATATACATTAGTATAAAAATTAGATTTATGGCCTAATATTAATACTATTAGTAAACCACTTTAAGCCTATATATAAATTACTATATAAATCACTATAGTATTAATTACTAATACTTTATTACTATATGATACTATTAACTATAATGATATACTAGTATTAGACATTAGTATACTAATACTATTATATAGTTATACTAAATTAAAATCACTATAGCAAATACTAATATATAGTTATGCTAATCACTATAATTAATATTAATACTAATATAGACTATAGTTATAACTTATAGTATTATAATTATACTAAATCACTATAACTTATACTAATATATTATATAGTTATACTAAATCACTATAGCTAATACTAATATAGTTATACTAATCACTATAACTATATATAGTATTAATATCATTATTAGTATAATACTATAATATATAGTATTAATAATAACTAATACTAATATAAGTATTAGTATAACTAATATCACTACTAGTATAACTAATATTAATACTAATACTAATATACTAATACTATTAGTGTATTACTAATATTTATATATATTAATATATATATCAAGTATAAGAGATTAGAGATTTAATATATATATCAAGTATATTAGTGTATTATTAATATTTCGTATACGGTGCCCTTTTTTTAATATTCATATATAATAATATATATCATATATTTTTTTTATGAATTTTCATATATATATATAATATATAAAATAAATTCATATTAATTAGTATACTACTATACAATACGGCATCGTTTCTATTAGTTTAGATTGTAATGTTGAGAAAATTGAAATTTCAAAGCCCACAAATTTTTTTTTTTTAAAAAGTGGGTTAAATATGAAGTTAGAAAAGACAAAAATAAAAAAATCCGACTTCGCTCCGACAAGTCGGAGTTAGAGTCAGAGCGGATTCTATATGTCTCGGAGTCGGAGTCGGAGTCAGAGGTCGGATTCGACCTCCGACAAAGTCGAAGTCAGAGTCAGAGGTTGGGCCCTCCGACTCCGAAAGGGTCGGTGCTCATCCCTCCCCATGGAATGGTTTCGTGCCATTGTGAGGAAATTCTTAACCCCTTCAGCATATGTAGGTGAGACAAGTCTATCACTCAAATTCATTCAGCTTTTATCCATCTAAATAAAAAGAAGAATCGTCAAATTCTTTATTTGACTCAGTGAACGATGATATGAGAGGTTATCCCATATGTTCTACGTACATATGGGATAAGAAAGTGTAAAGAGGGATTTACGAGGTGCAAAAAAATCGCCTATGAAGTGAGATTTATTCACGTACGAAAAGTGGCAAGGTCATCAACTATCAATAACATATATTTGTCATTGAAGTACTAGAAAAAATCAAAAGACTAATCCTATACTTGAATAAGCAAAGAACAGCTATAAAGTTGTCATGGTTAATCAAACATAGATGTGACTTTCATGCTAAAACAATTTTCAGCAATTGATTGAACTCTTCATGGTTTAATTTGCCCTCATAGGGAACAAATTTATTGCATACTATGAAGAATATCCAAATTAGCTTACTAATTGCTTCAGTTAATGAGCATTATTATCGTACCAAAACACGGACAAAAGAAGATGAATTGAATAATTAGAAGGGTGATCACTTAATTAGTCCAAGTGAAAGGGTAGGCTGATCAAGGGTGGCTGTCAGCCCCAAATAGCAGAAAAACAGCAGTTTACAATTCCATATAATCCCAAACCACAGTTTAGGGATGAATTCAAACACTCATGCTACCCCAAAAAAGCAAAAGAGGAAAAAGAGTACTCATATATCTACATGAACCTGGTTGACTAAAACCTTTCATTATATTGACTTGGAGACATGACTAGACCCATTTCTTCTAATGGATTGTATAGTAAAGAAACAAACTTGACTAACGGTACACACACATTTTGACTTTACTAGTAGCATCATTAACCAGTACTAATCCACGATAGTTAATAACAATATATATATACAATCGTGTACTATATTCTCTCAGTTATCATGATCGTAGATGAAAGCACTATTGCTATTGAGATTAGGGAAGGGTGATGAGGCAGAGGAAATATTGAAAAAAGCACTAAAAGTTTGTAAGAATGATCCAGAGTTTAAATACAATTTGGAAATCGCATTGGCCGAAATTCTCATCTGCAAGGTATGCAACTTCCTTGACTCCTGCAGAAGACAAAAGCCTTCCAACACTGTAACTTCAAACATACTAAACAAGTACCTTGGTTCAACTGCTCACACTTGAATCGCATGCATTTCACTCAGGATATCAAATACATTGAGTCAGCACATATAATTCTACATGGGCTTTTATTTTTTTCAAAAGGAATTGCACTCAGAATATCACTTACTCAGGACTCACCTTGAAAAATCTTACTTTATTTTTATGGTGGGTTCTGGATTTTTCAAAGGAATTGCACGAAATTTTCACACGTTCTAGACTTGTTTCTAACATTACTCTGCTTCATAATAGACCATTTTTTCCCTTATAGTCTTTAGCTCAGTTCTCAACTTATTTGAAACTGAAAGCTTTATAATTTCAAGCAGCCTCTCTCATGTAGACTGATCTAATTTCTTTTGATCAGAATGATTTTTTTCAAGCACAATAACATTATTAGATATAAAATTAGATCATAATTAATATAAGAGATTTTAGGGCCCCTTTGAATATGTACAAAGGTGAGATAAAATCTCGTTTCATCTCATCTTATCTAATTTCAACTAATTATCATTTAACCTATTGATAAATCATCTCATCTTATCTCACAATCCAAATGGCCTCTTAATCATTTATTATCTATAAGAAATAGGGACATACACCTACGTTCTCCTTTTTGCATTTTATATTTTTCTGAAGTACTCTTTAATATTGTTTATATCAAAGATTGATAATGTGTACTTGTTCAGAAAAAATATGGAGAAGCTCACACGTAACTCAAGCATCAACTACACCCTTCAGATGATCGATTTCCTCTCTAGAAGGTGCATTACTCCATATCATTGAGATAATAGATTCTAGACATGCTTGGAATTAGGAAAAGAATCTTAAAAAGATTAAAGTGCAATATTATCACTTTCACAAAATCTTACTATGTTGAAATTATGATCAGTTTACAAAACTTTTAATTTAAATGATCATCGCATATATATTTGCATTTATATATGTATATATATATATATATATATATATATGCATGCTACGATCTTGAACATGTAGGTCAAAATTAACAGTACTAGTACTTCTTTTCGACTACTAATCTTAATCAGGTTATCACATGTACCATGCTGGATAACGAGGAGGAAGGAAAGGAATGGTGAGATGAGATCATACCTAATCGTTGAAGGTGGATTTGATATTCCACTTAAAGGAGAATTAGAACATTGATGTTCCGAAGGTAGTGGTACTACTAATGTTACCATGGTGTTCCACCTCGTCAGCTAGCTAATCACACCTTAATTTTTATTCATTTGTACTTATAAGTACAAATGAATAAAAATTAAAGGAATAGAACCAGTATAAATGAAGCAGACCCTTTTTTTTGGGGAAAACAATAACCATATATAATTTCCATTATCAGAAATAAATATGAAAAAATATTGCAAAGAATTAATACTAGGTTTTGGAGTAGCATATCAATGTTCTTTCAGAATTGCTACGTACAACCGCGGTGGGAAACCGCGATGTAATCGGCTGATAAAATTTTGCCACGTCAGATGATAAAAAAAAAAATGAACAAAAGAAGAGAGGAAGTAGTCACTATTAATGCATTGAGGTTGAAGGAGAAACCAGCTAAGTGATTTTTTCTTTAACAATTTATCAAACACTTTACATGCATTCTTAGCCCAAATCGTAGTAGCTTTTCTGCATTTACAGCATTTCTTCCTTGATACAACAACCAAACCAACAACAAGTTTCTAAGACTCCAAATACAAGAAAATGAGTGAATTGAAATTCCTATTAATTTTCTTGATTTTCATCTCCATCTCAACGATGCAGGGTAGTCATGCTGTTCATCTCCATCATTACCCCAAAAAGATTAAAACAAGAAACTGCAAGGAAATACACTTTTGCGAAGTTGTACTGAATAAAACGCCATTTATTCTGAAGCATACAAATCAAACGTGGACTAGCCAATTCACCTTCCTCATCTGGACACATCTTTTTTCAGAATAAAATGCACCTCATCTCGCTAGTCTTATCGCTTTGGTCTCGTTGAAGAAGATATTTTACGGTTTTCCAAAAATTGAGCCATGAAGTACGCTAGCATACCTTTCTATTGCAGAAAGTTTTGATTGAAGTAGCTTCGTCTCATCCATTGCTAAAGACAAGTGATAGTTGGAGTTTTTATGTTGCTTCTGTACATAATTGATAGAAAGGGAGAGAGGGAGAACGAAATGAAGAGAGTGGAACAAAATGAAAGTTTTTATCAAAAGACGTGCCGGTTACGCAAAGATTCCTCTGGACGGTTGCAACAAGAGTTTCTCATGTTCTTTAGAACCTTTTTTACTTTTCTTTTGCAGCCTTCACAGTGGATTGAGACTTTCAAGACCCATGTCTAGAAAAGATCAGCAGATAGCTTGTTCCAATTAGTGTTCATGGGTCCCCAAACTTTGTTCCAATTATTTTTAACGTGGGTCATTGGGGGAAAAAACAATGTGAATTAGCCAAATCAATATGTAATCTGATGCAAAAACAAGTGGTCCATGTATTTGGATTCCTATACTCATCAATTAAATATAAGAAACTTGATCAACAATTCATCATCCATCATCTAACCAAATGTTGATAATTTTAACCCATTTCATGCATGCAGAAGATGCTAATGATGTTGTATTAGGTAAAAAAACAACATCATTGGGTTTAATTTATTGTGCCCGTAACCCAAGCATTCTGAAGTTTACCAAAGTCGAAGAAAGCCATACAAAAATTAATATTCCTGACAAACATGATGAAACACTTCCTCCCGCTCGGGATTATCAAATGTGTGTGCTTCTCAAAACCTAAGCATAAATATTATAGCAAAACACCCCCATTTCTACTTGACCCAAACGGTTTCATTAAGAACCATGAAGACATAGAGCAGAGTAAATTACCTTGGGAAATCGACTCCAGCTGAGTGGATTAGGAGATGAATGGGACGGAAAATCGACTCCAACCCACTTTGATTCGGAAAGGGTCGACGATGATGAAGAACAAAGCCTTAGGGTGCAAAAAAAGGGGACTTTTTTCACTGATGTCGACTCAGCATAAACTGATGAAGATGCCGATTAGTGGGTTTTCGATGGGGTGGAGTCACTTACATTGCTTACGCTCGAATCACTGGACTGGAGCAGTGCCGATGTTAGTGGTTTCATTCTGTGGAAGTTGATTAGAGGAAATTTTGAGTGGGCGGCGAGTAATCTGCAGCTAGAGAGAAATGGAGAAGATGAAAGTTGGGGACGACGAATGTGAAATTGGGATTTGAGGGGAAATGTAATAATTTTCTGAGGTTTTGGCGCCGTGTGTTCTAAAATGACTATTGCAGTGAAATTGTGCGTCGGCATAAGGTTTTTACCTTTTGCGGCGGTTAAATTCGCTGCAATTATCACTAAAATCGCAGCATAAAATCAAACATATTTGCAGCGAATTTTATGCACCACAAATGTGTTTAAAATCGCTACAAAAGATAAAATTAAAAATGCGCCCCTTCGAAGCAGCGTCGACCCAAAAATCCCTGTGAATAATTGCTTATTGCGGCGATATTATTTCTAGTAGATAAAAAATTGCCGTAATAGACCATTTTTCTTGTAGTGATATATATATATATATATTTGATATTAAAATTAATGTTACATAGGAGAGTATGGGAGATACGTAAGAAAACACGCAAAATGGAGGTGTATGGGAAAATGTAGAGTGCTTGGGAAACGACGTTGGGTGGAAGATGAGCAGATGGGAGAGAACGATGAAAAAATTATTTACAACTGTGAACAGTTACCGCGCTATCTATAGTGGTAACATCGTAGCCAATTGGAAATTAAGATGAAATAGATTATCATTAGATGCCACTTTTAGATTATTTTCTTCAAATTAATTAAAAAAGAGAGTTTTACATAGCACGTTGGGAGTGCTCTAAGTACTGAACTTGTATACAATGATGCTGAAATGGCTGCTGCTCCCCGAGCAAAATAGAACGTTTGCCAGTATTGTATATTGGGTAATGATCAGAAAGCTCAGCTTTGCCTACAAGACCACCCAGAAAGTTAATATGCATGCAACGATATATGCTCAAGATGGGGAGCGGTTTTGTAGAGTACTTGTCTTTAGACGTTCTCATCCGATGATCTCCAGGTCCACCATGTACGTACGTTCAGCTGCTTGATAATCTCTGATCTGTTGGGATCCGCGAGGGTCGGATATTTGTCACCTTTGCATGTACCCAGGCTAGCTGCATTCATGTACAAATATGGTATAAGATCAAACACGCTTTGTAAGCAGAAAAACATTAGATAGAGAGAGGATCGATCTATCTTATACTATATTTGTACTGATCCATGGACTTCTTATTCTTTTTCCTTTCTTTCGGTTCATGAAAAGTCATGCATGATGCATGCATATATATATATAGACACAAAGAGATTATATACAACTATTATAAATACAAAGAGATTACATATATAAAAGTAAACCTACAAACTAATGTAGTTTCACATGATGCGTTAGATTTTCTTTACACTCGCTACAAGAAAAATAAACATTTGTGACGGATTATTTGCGATGATAACGACTATTTGCGACAAAATAGACTCATTTTAATAGGAAATAATCATTTTCACTAGAAATAATTAGTCATAAATAAACAATTTTTTTGTAGTGACTAAAAATAACTTTACAATCTGACGTACTGTATCAAACTACTTCAGTTTACATATTTACTTTTATGTAAATTATTTATGGCTAAAGTATTTCGATATATAGAGAAAGATTTTGTGGTGATCTCCAGATTATATATACGAGCTTATAACCTACTCAATGCACGGATTATTATATATGTTGTGTATGAGGGAGAGACTGGGTTTTATAATGGAGAAATTCCAAACGGTTTATAGTGTAGTTTATTTGACGAAACGATATAAATATTGAAATAATGCATTTGGGTGGAAACTGGAATCGATTTATATCTTTATACGTAAGAAAAGAAATGAAACTTAAAAGTTACAATAATTCATAATGAAACATTACTTTTAAAAAGATTGATGTTCCCATAAACATAACACTTCAAGTTTAATAGATAGAATGCCTACTTTTATAAGTAAATAATACATCAAAATTATATGATTATACTTTTATATATAGTAATAGATATATATATACACAGTCATTAATGGTTGGATAAATAGACAACAAACACACTCAAGCATTAATGCCTTCTTTGTGTGTGTGTGTGTCTATATATATATATATATATATATAAGATTTAGGAAAACGGACTTTGCATGTCATGTATATAGTGATCTTTTGGCCAGCCTTATAATGTGACTAACGCACGCGTACAGATGTGACTAACAAATTCACATCTAATAAAATCCGGCTGTGATAATTTATCTGATCACCAATCAATTGTCCATTTATGAAAAATGATTAATTTTGTTGGGCGTAAAGTGTATATATCATGCCATGTAAATAGTCAAAGGCTTACTATGGGTGAAAAGAAAGAAGAGATAGAGAAGCTAGCTATCAAAATGGGATATAAAGACACACAAGCTGGGAAGACAAGACTAGTCGACGCTGACAAAGTTTGGATTCTAAATTCATCTTAACTTATCATTATAATTTTTTCAAATCTCAACATAAAATATAATAAATAATTCAACTTTTTGAAATCTCAAAATAATAATAATATTAAAAAATAATATTCTAATAATATTTTATCATCTCAACTCAACTCACTTCAACATCCAAACATACGAAAGCTTTCTTTGGAGGGTAATAATACGCTTCCAACCGATTAACTGCTCTTTTACTATTTGAATTATATTTAAAATTTTTTATTCTTTTATCATTTTCTTTTAAGTATTTTTTAATATTCTTAATTATTAAAAAAATTAAAAATATATATAATTTTACTAATAATCACTTCCTTAACTATTAAATAAAATTAAAAATAAAAATAAATAAATAAATAATAATAAATAGGTAGTAGAATGATAGTAATCATATCATTTTCTTTCTTTGGATACAAGAAGCATATTAACTCATTTCATATTATTTCATCTAATCTAATTATTACGACTTTTCCAAACTTTCAAACAAAATACAACAAACAATTCAATTTTTTTAAATTTCAAAACAATAATAATATTAAAAAATAATATTTTAAACTTTTATTTAAAATAAAAAATTATCATCTTACTGTCCAAAATTTCTCATCTCATTTAAACTTTCTTCAACCCCTGGCAGAGAAAAATCGTCCTTTTACACTCATTGGCCTACCTCCGACTGAGGCATGCAGTTACATGGCGCTTTCCGTTGGACAAAATTCCTTGTAAAAAAAATCGACAAAACTCCATTTGGCTCAGTAATTTTATTAAATAGCTAATGGGCACAAAATAAATTTAAAAATTCATGCAAAAATTAACACTATCCAACCTCCATACACTTCCCAACCAAAACTCACTCACCAGGAACCAAAAATCAGTGTATAATAATCACTCACCAACCAAAAATTGAAAAATTAGCTTAACCTTTGTATTGGGGAACCAGAATATGTCAATCAATATTTTCTTACCCATAAGCGGCTAATGGGTATAGAGTGAGAGAGACCCATAATAGACACTCACCTGGCGAGGTTTTGTGGGAGTACGAGAGAGAGGAGAACGAGGAAATGTCAATCATGTGTTAGGTATCATAGCAACTTCTGATAGAGCTAGAGCTTGAGCTAGAGGAGATGTACACTTGAAGATGTTGAGCCACTCAAAAACAAACGGATCTACTCTTGAAGTGAGAGAGAGAGAGAGAGGCGAATGAGGAGGACATCGATCGGGGAGGTTTTTTCGTCTAGGAGGAAAGAGGTTTTTTCACCTGATCCGTTGCGTGGCTCCCAAACCGGCACAAACCGGGTTTGCCACATAAGATGTGCGATTTAGGATTAAAAAACCAGCTGCGGAGAGGAATTTTCCAAGACTATAAAAGGAGAGGAAAGAGATATACGTTGGGAAATTCTGGACAGGATAAACAACATTTTCCAAGACTAAAATGACAATTTGCCGACGTTTATATCACCAGCATTTCTGTAAGTAGTCATTTACGGGTGTTTCATTTTTATGCCAATAATTACCGACGTGTATGTCTTTATGTCAGTAATTAAATATACATTTATTGATATTTACTTAAATGTTGATAAAATAGATAGGATTTAGCGGCATTTTTATCACCGACATTTATAAATATGTCAACAAAAATAATCATTACCGACGTTTAGATTTTATGCCGATAAGTAAATATAAATTTTCTTGCATTTGAATGAATGTCGATAAAGTAGATAGAATTTAACGGTGTGACATTTATAAATAAGTCGGCAAAATTAGTCATTTACTGACGTTTAGTTTTTAAGCTGGTAATTATCGGCAAGTATGCTTTACGCCGCAATTGAATTTACATTTTCCAGTAACAACTGATTGCCACATGCGTGAGAGATCATATATTTAAAACAAATTAAACCCTTCACAAAATAAAACAAACCTCCATAAAACATGGGATTGAAAGGAGATACAAGACAATATACAAGACATATATTGCTATCGTTTGACTCAGTAGAAATATGGACATGAGTTGGATGACAAAGCGTCGAAATGCGAAAGAATAAGTTGATGGTGTTAATGAATTTTTAAAGTTTGTAAGTGACAACATAGGTACTATTGATGGGCCAATTTGTTGCCCATGTAAAAAGTGTTGCTTGTCTAAATATTTCAAGGTTGGTATTGTGCACGACCACTTGATTTATTACGAAATTTGTTAGGGTTACACAATTTGGCACGCTCATTGTGAAAAGGTAAATTCTATGCCTAATGTTGATACTAATACCCTCATCAATGATGAGCAAAGCCAAAAATTCCTAATACAATGTTGCAAAATGTTTTTCCTATGTTTGAATCGGGAGTAGTTGAAGGTGAGCTTCAAATGGGGGTGAAAGCTGAAGTGGTAGATGAAAATTTCCAAGGTCTCAATGAGTACTTTCAAAATTTTTATAAATGTTGAAAGATGTCAATAAGCCATTATATGGAGGGTGTACAAAACACAGTAGGTTTAGTGCTATTGTACGTTTATGGAATGTGAAATGTTTAGGTCGATGGAGTAACAATAGTTTTATAGAACTTCTTGAATTTCTGAATGTGTTACTCCCATTGGGAGTGTCGTTCCCTAATAATACATATGATTCTAAGAAGTACATGAGTGACATAGGGCTTGAATGCGTAAAAATCTCAGTATGTCCTAATGGTTGTATGTTGCTTTAGAAGAAAAATAAAAATAGAAAAACATGTATGTTTTGCCAAATTTCAAAATGAAAGAAAAACACTAATAAGGATTGAATGAATAAAAGGACCCAACAAAGGTTTTGCGTTGGTTTCCTTTGAATTCAAGATTGCAAAAACTTTTTATGTCATCGAAAATTGCTTCACATATGAAGTGGCATGCTAAAGGTCGAAAAGATGATGGAGTATTACGACATATGGCCAATGGGATAGCTTGGAAGACATTTGATTCAATATACAATGATTTTGCATCTAACCCACACAATGTCAAACTTGGACTAGCAGCGGATGGATTTAATCATTTTGGCAACATGTGTATTTCTCACAATACTTGGCTAGCTATGCTTATACCTTATAATTTACCTAATTGGATGTGCATGAAACTATCAACTTTCATGTTATCTGAATAATCCTAAGACCATATTCACCCTCTATGAAAATAGATGTGCACTTAGAGCCTCTAATAGTATAACTAAAGTAATTATGGAGGTCGGATCACCGACCTACGATGCTTACTCTAGAAGAATGTTTACAATGTGTGCAGCCTTGATGTGGACAATCAATGACTTTCCTGCATATGGTGATTTTTCTTGATGGAGTACGAGAGGTAATTTCGCGTGTCCTTGTTGTATGGGTGATACGTGGTCTGAGTGGTTAAAATATTAAAAAAAGTTTTGTATATGGGACAAAGAAGATTTTTACTGATGGCTCATAGGTGGAGAAAGCAAACATTTTAAGGATACAATGTGGGCCATTATTAAGGTATTCAATTAAGATTATAACACTCTTAATTAATACTATACTCTGCTATACAATAAATTAGTAGGGTAGGCTAGGCTAACTTAGCCACTTACTTCTACTTGAAAACTACTTTACATGACATTAAAATTGTTGAGATTTTGTATTGAATGTAATCTAAATTTATGGTTTCCAATGACAAGCTTGAGGAACTTCACTCAATTGTAGATAGGGATATGGAGAATAAATAGAAAGATTATAACCATGAGTTGAATAAGTCGTTTCTTAAAGCAAATGATACCTCTCCTACAACAGTTGTGGCAAGGGTAGATCCTAATAAAGTTGACTTGAGCCAATTGGCAGATTTAGTAACAAGTTGGTTTAATGAAAAATGGAAGGTAATATTTAAATTCTTATGAGGTTTTAAAATATGTTATAAGTAATACTCACAAAAATGATGTCATAAAAATTTTCTTAATGTAGGAATATCGCATAAAGAAAAGGTGGTTCACTATACGGGCTCCAAAAGCTATGCTCGATATGCTAGTGAGTGGGTATGTAATTTTATGTCGTTAGTATTAGTTTGTTTATTGTTTTCCTATGTATTTTTTGATAAGTGGTATTCCTATATATGTTTGAACTCTTTTAATTAATTTATAAGAAAAAAAAAAACCAGAACCTTGCCAAGTTGAGCACAGTTATTTGTAAATATCCAGAAACGTAAGGATGACATACAATTCAACAATGAAACGGAAAAAAGAGTGGTATGTCTGATTTATGCATTTACTATTTCTTCTTCATCTTATAAAGTACCTTAATAAGCATATTAGTGTATTCCCATTATCCTTTTCTCTAGAGTAAAATGGAGGAGCTCCTTACCTAAGACCCCACCTCCAGACTATGGGGTATTGGAGGGAGGGAGGGACCATGGCTTGGGCTGCTGATGATATTTAGTCCAAAGTCATGGGCCCAAAATGTCATGGGTGCGAACGGTTTATGTTTTGGGCAAACTACAAAAAAGGGGGCAGCACGCATTCAACTTCTGAGTCAACATCCAGTGATCTTAGCCAAATTACCAAGATGCAATCAACGATGGACCACATGCAGAGTGAGTTAACACAATTAACTATGTTCAAGAATATGTTTTATGGCTTCATTCAAGCACATATTACTTCTTAAAAAACTAGTTTCATAGGAACTAGCTTGTTTTGTTTATTATAAGTTATTTTATGCATTTATCTTTGATATAATCATTGAACGTTGAATGCAAGTTGGAGGGAGAAATTCTTATGTATTTAATTTTTTTTTTTAATTTTTTTTTCTTAATGGTTAAGGAGGTGACTATTAGTGAATTTGATGTATTTAAGAAAAGGATATTTGAAGATATTTAAAAAATGCTTAAAAGAAAAAAGAAAATTAAAAAAAAAAAATACAAATGCACTAGGGGGCACATCCAGTAGTACACGTTGGTCGGCATAGTAGCACTGTCCATAATTGGAACATGGTTGTGGAACTACTGATTAAATATAGAATAAGTAATTAAATATCATGATCTAACTATTAATTATAATAACTCTAAGATATAAACTAGCTAGTATATATATTGGTATAAGTTAATTTTAAGTATGTCATGATAGAACATTTAACAATTACTCTATGTTTTACACTAGTGCATATTCTAGTATTAAGTATATGTAAAATTTATGAATAATTTATCATAATATAACCATTAACAATTACTATAAGATCTATAGTACATGACTCAAATATATAATGAATATATAATTTATCATAATATAACCACTAACTAGTATTTAATAGTGAATATATACGTACATGTGTGATACTATAAATATATAATGACATAATTACTAACGCTTCTACAAGTATAGTTGAACATAAGTTATATACTTCAATATAAGTATATATATATATATATATATATATATGATTACCATATAAATTAATTGTATAGAGTTAGTATATACTTTATAACATATGGTTAATGATGTTAGAGTTGGAGGTGGAGTCAGAGTTTGTCAGAAAATTCATCTGCCTCTAACTCCGACTCTGATTGAATTTAACATTAAAAATTCAACTTCGACTATGTTTTGTCAAAGCTTTGACTCCGACGGTGTGGAGTTGAACCCTTAGTCGGTGGATCAGATTTTTACACAACCTTACTCTGCATTCCTAATGACTTATCTAAATTTTAATCTAAAATAACTAGACAAAACCTATTTTTTCTATTTTGATTAAACAAATTTTATAATATATCATATATCAGCTTATATATTACTTTTTCATATTATTTAAGTATTATTTCATTCTTTCTCTATTCTTTATTAATTTTAAAATATCTTATTTAACTAATTTTAAATTTATAATATTCTTAAAATTTTCAATACTTTTCATATATTAATGTGATTAGGGGTGCTACCTGCTCCCTGCCCACACATGGCGAGAGTTGGGATTTTTCCCCCAGGCTCCACCCCCCGTCCATGCGAGGGCAGGGTACCCTGTCCGTTGATGGGGGTGCAGCGGTGGACCTCCAACTGTCCACTCCCCACCCCTCCAATCTCCACAATAATTCACAGCACAATCAAGCAATTCACAAAACCACATGCACAATCAAATCCTCCACAGCACACAATTCACTATCTCATCATTCTTTAATACCATCCTCCAGTCTCCATCCACAAATAATAAAAATAAATAAAAAATTGGAGGCGATTTACAAAGAGATTCAGGAGTGAGCCCTACTTACATTCGCAAGGCGCTGAGGCTTACAGGAGATGGCGATGGCAATCTGCGACGAAGACTTGAGATGACGGTGGTGACTGGTGGGGCGAACTGGAGAGAATCAAGAATCGCAGAGAGAGAGAGAGAGAGAGAGAGAGAGAGAGAGAGAGAGAGAGAGAGAGAGAGAGAGAGGAAAAGAGGAAAAGAGGAATCGCGAGGGAGAAGAGAAGGAAGGGCCGGGGGTCTTCGACTGGGTATTAACCCGTAATCAAAACGATGTATTATGGGCAGGGGTATTAAAAAAAATATCTAAGCATGGGTATTTGTTTTATATAATATGTATTATATAATATATATAATTAATATATATTATTAACAAGCGGAGCGGGGCAGGGTTCCACCCCATCCCGCCCCCACCCACGCCTCTGCTTGAAGTCCCAAATGCGAGTGGGGTCCACCCGCACCCTGCGTCGGTGGACGAGATAATCCGCCCCATGAGGCTGACGAGGGACGAGGCAGCTAGGGCGAGGCCCCGCTGCCTACCCCTAAATGTGATGGCAATATCTTCCTATTGCCAAAGTGATATCAATATCCCAACAAGAAGTTAAAAAGAAAATAAAAATGAAAAAACTCATTATCCTATTGTGTATTTTTTTAATCATTTTCTCATGTTTTGAAAAGTTTTTAGCATGAACATTTTTTATTGGCATTGGTCAACTATACTTTATGTGATCCATCAGCCAAAAAGATATTATATAAAAGTAATCCTACAAACTGATATGGTTTTATGTAATCCGCCAGATATATTCTATAATCAAACGAACCACATCAGTTTGTAGAATTACTATTGTGTAATCTCTTTGTAATTAGAGTATTTCTTTTATTATTATTATTATTAAAATAAAATACTCTAATAATATTATAGCTTTTCATGTTTAACAAATAAAACAATAAATGTTTGAAATATATATTAAAAAAAGTGTAAATGCTGCATATTTTAGGTGCGATTTGGATAGTGAGATGAAATAAGATATTTTTAGATGAAAGTTGAATAAAATATTGTTAGAATACTATTTTTTAATACTATTATTGTTTTAAGATTTAAAAAACTTGAATTGTTTATTATATTTTGTATGGAAATTTGAAAAAATTGTAATTATGAGATGAGATGAGATGGGTTGAGAGTCTTTCTGTATCCAAATGGGGACGGTCTTCTTCTCCTTCTTCAATTCCTCTTCTTCTTGTTTTTACTACTTTATCTTCTTTTGATACATATGACATGACCTTTATGCATTCTTGATCTCATGCATCTCTTTCTTTGTTTGTATCCAACCCAGGTGGTTGAGACGAGCGAACAAAAAGAAATAGTTGGCATGATCAGGCGTTGCATCAAGACTGATACTTACGGCAAAAAACTCTCCAAGAATGCCAAAACCAACACCAACAATAATGAACTCATCAAACCTGTGAACATATGTTGTTGTAGAATTTTTATTTTGAACTTTTAAAAATTTTGAATATAATTATGATTTTGGTATTCTTGTTGGGTTCCTAGAATATAGATCTTTCGTTTGTTTTACTTTTTGGAAAAAAAGTTTCATTGTAGTTAGCAAATTTATATTTATATATACTTTTTGGAGGATGATCCGTTTAAGCCTTACTTTTTTTTTTTTTTTGGGAGCAGAGCTACAGAAGGAAGAGGCCAACATGATACATGATTATTAGTTTAGAAAGAGTTTTTTTCACTCATATTAGTTCAGAAAGAGTTGAAATAAATAAAACCGTTTCCATTTGTAGGTGCCTATTTTGTGCATTTTTAAATTTTATGGATGGTAAATTGTAAGTTTAAACCGCTCGATTACCAACAATTGTAAGTGCCGATAACACAATCTCTAAAACACTAGGACCAAGATTTATCGGCACTTGTAGATGTCGGTAAAATGACACTCAATTACCGACATTTGTAAATGTTGATAATATAGTCTCCAAATGCCGAGACCAAAGAAGTTTACTGATGCATGTAGATGCTAGTAAAATAAAACTACATTTTCGGCATTTGGAAGTGCTGGTAAAACAATCTAGATTTCTAAGAGAAAAGAAATTGCGCGTGTAGACATCGGTATAATAAAACTACCTTTGTTGGTGGGTGTCTATTTTAGTGTCGACAAAGTAGCTACCCATCACAATTTTTTAATTTTGATGGAAAATTACAAATTTAGAACTCTCAATTACTAGCATTTGTAAGTACTGATAACACATTCTCCAAAACGCCAATACCAAAATAATTTATAGCAATAAAATAAAAAATGATTACCGACATTTGAAAGCGCTGGTAACATAGTCCCCAAAGTGCTTGTTAGGTGCAACATGGAAATCGCAGGAGACAAAAGGGGGATTAGGGCTATGTCTAAAGAAGGATTAGGGTTAGATAAGTAATATATGTATGTCGGTCTTTTTACTTATTGTTAAGGGTGTTTGTGTCTTTTTATTTCCGTTATGGGTCTGTTAATGCGTCTGTAGTGGGTTGGGCTCCTTAGGGGTTGATTGGGTCCAATTAGTCAGTTTATTTTCAGTTGGGTCATGAGCCACGTTTGATCGTGCAATCCATTTTAGTTATTGCAATTATCTGTATTTCTATTTAAGTCCAGATCATATATGAATGAAAGCCATCTGCGTTTGTGTGTTGGGAGGGATTGGCTCCTCAAAAGGCCAAGTAAATTACATTTCCTTATTAGCTCAGCCTTAACAATGGTATCCAGAGTCATGGCAGAGGGAACAAGCCAAGCTCAATTGAATGAAGCAGTTGCTATTTTAAAGGTCGAATTCGCGTAGGTGAGGGAGGCGCAAGACAAGCAGAAGCTATTGTTAGAGGGCATCTTGTAGCAGCTCAATAGCTTAGCATCCAACTATGATCACTTGGTTGTTAATGCTGCAAAACAAAACTCAAAAGGGAGTTCATTAGGTAATCCTCTTAAAGTTAATGGTAACCCTCTATTTGAGGGTGGTGGGGGAATCCAAGCAAGAACCCTTCATTTGGACTTCCCTAAATTTGATGGATCCGATCATGTTGAATGGATCCTTAAGGCCAAGCAGTTTTTCTCTTACTGTAACACTCTAGATGATCAAAAGATTCAAATTACTTTTTTTCATATAGAGGGTAAGGCCTTAACTTGGTATTGCTGGCTTGTGGAGTCGAGTATAGTGAACACACGGGAAGAACTTATGGGGGTACTTAAAAACTAGATTTGGCCCTACGGCTTATGAGGACTCAGTAGGAGTGTTTACAAAACTCCACCAAACCAATTCTATTGAGGAGTACCAGAGTCAGTTTGAAATTTTGTCTAACAGAATTAAGTGTATTACAAAACAGTTTAGGGTGAGTACTTTTATAAGCGAGTTAAGAGATGATTTAAAAATTCCAGTTGCTATGTTTAAACTAACTACTTTATCAGCTACTTTTAGATTAGCAAAGTTACAAAAGGAGGAAGTGGGGAAGAGAAGTCACGGCTACCAACCCAAATACCAGAATCCACAACTTATAAACCACTATCAACAACCCAAGCTACCTGCAGCCCCACCCATTCTTAGAATGCTTGCACCCCCACCTAAACCAGAATTTAAAAACCAAAATACCAGCTTTAGACCACCATTTAACCCAACTCGAAAACCAACCATGCCTATTGAAATAATCTCACCAGCCCAAATGCAAGAAAGCAGGGAAAAATGGTTATGTTATTTTTGTGATGAAAAGTTTCACCTTGGGCATAAATGTAGTCGGCCTAGAATCCTTTTTATGGAAGGAATGGGAGAAGAAGAGGAGTTGGAAGAAGTGACACGGGGTAGTTTGGCTATCATACAGCCTGAGGAAGGAAAGGAAGAGGAAGTTGCTGAACTGCTAAGCATCTCTTTACATGTTGTAGCAGGTTCTGTGGCTCCTAAGTCTATGAGAGTGATGGGAAGAATGGAGTGTCAAAAAGTGTTGGTTTTAATAGACACAGGAAGTACACGTAGTTTCATTGACCCAACTATAGCAAGAAAGGCGAGACTAAGCCTTCATTGACCCAGTTGAGGGAAGTGCATTGTCAGTTCAGGTAGCCAATGGGGCTAGCCTTCCTTGCCGAGGTTTATGTCAAGTTGTACCACTCCAATTACAGGACCTATATACTAAGCCTAATTTGGATTTACTGACTTTGGGGGTTGTGAAGTTGTGCTAGGTATGGATTGGTTGAGGCTCCTAAGCACTGCTTTATGGAACTTCACAGATCTGGTCAAAAAATTTCATTTTCAAGGAACTGACTTTACTCTATGTGGAATACAAAGGCATGAAAGGGAAGTTGAAGAGGCTGAGCATACTAAGGATATGGTCAAGGGTACCACTACAAAAGGCATTTGGTTGCATTTAATAGATGATGTTTATGATGGCAGGGAAGCTGATATATCAAAAGAAGTACAGATGGTGTTAACAGAGTTCAAAAAGGTATTTGATGAGCCTAGTGGTCTATCTCCACCTCGGAGTCATGACCATAAAATTCAACTGTTGCAGGGTGCACATCCCACTTGTGTTAGACCCTACAGGTATCCTTACTATCAAAAGGAAGAGATAGAAAGATTGGTGGCAGATATGCTAAAAAGTGGGATTATTCGAAGCAGTCAAAGCCCCTACTCATCACCAATGCTACTTGTGAGAAAAGCTGATGGAGGATGGCGTATGTGTGTGGGTTATATTGAGTTCTTAACAAAGATACAGTTAAAGATAAGTATCTTATTCCCAACATAGATGAGCTATTAGATGAACTCCATGGAGCTCTTATTTTTTCAAAAATGGATCTGCGGTCAGGGTACCACCAAATTAGGATGAGTCCTAATGATGTGCCCAAAACTGCTTTTAGGACCCATGAGGGTCACTATGAGTTCTTGGTCATGCCATTTGGCTTGACCAATGCCCCCTTAACTTTTCAAGACTTGATGAATGAAGTGTTCAGGCCTTATTTAAGAAAGTTCGTACTGGTTTTCTTTGATGATGCAGCAGCATTTGCAGCATTTGAGAGTGGTTTTGCAGGTCCTACAAGCACACCAGTTTTTTACTAAGGCCTCTAAATATGTGTTTGGCAGTAAAGAGATAAAGTATCTTGGGCACTTAATTTCTCAAGAAGGGGTTAGAGCTGACCCACAAAAGATTGCTACTATGCAAAAGTGGCCTCCTCCAAAGAACCCTAAGGCTCTCATAGGGTTTCTTGGACTAACCGGTTATTATAGAAGGTTCATGCAAGGGTATGGGACCATTGCAACTCCCTTAACCTCACTGCTAAAGAAGAATTCATTTGGATGGATAGAGAAGGCGCACGAGGCATTTGAAAGGCTTAAAGAGGCTATGATGACCAGTTCTCAGATTACCAGATTTCTCTAAAAGTTTCGTTATAGAATGCGATGCCTTAGGTTATGGGTTAGGAGTTGTGTTGATGTAGGAGGGACGACCCATTGCTTATCTAAGTCAGGCACTCAATGGTGAAAATATCTACTTATGAGAAAGAATTACTTGCTTTGGTGATGGCAATTAGGAAATGGAGGCATTATGTGCTGGGGCAAACTTTCGAAGTTAGAACAAATCAACAGGCCCTAAAGCATCTGCTGCAACAAATAGTTGGCACTCCTGCCCAGTAGAAGTGGATTTCTAAATTGTTAGGGTTTGAATCTGTTGTTGAATACAAAAGTGGCAGGTCAAATGTAGTTGCTGATACACTATCTTGATTACCAGAACCAGAAGACCAAAACCAACCCATAGAAAAACTAAGTACAACCCCTTCCACCAACAAAAACTCCACCACCACTGAACCCATAAACCCATCCACAGAAAATCCCACTCCTGTCCCTTCCACCAACAATAACCGAACAGACACCAAAATAGTGCATGCAATCAATATGATACAAAGCAAATGGATTGAGGAATTAAATAAGTCTTATACCCAGGATCCTTTGTTGCTGAGGCTAATTAGCTCCTACCATCAGGGTACCCTAGACCTTTCCCAGTACCAGCTTCAAAATGAGCTACCCTTTTACAAGGGTAAACTCCATCTCGGAACACTGGTGCCTTTTTTCAGCAGCAGATCCTGCAGTAATTTCATAGCAGTCCATTAAGGGGCCACACAGAATTGCATAAAACAAGTTCAAGGATAAAAAAGGAGTTTTACTGGCCTAGCATGCGCAGTTATGTAAGGAGTTTCATCAGAGAATGTTACATGTGCCAAAGAAATAAGGTTGAAACCCTCCACCCAGCGGGGTTGCTTCAGCCTCTTCCAATACCTAAGCAGAACTGGGAGGATATAAGCATGGACTCCATAGAGGGGTTACCTCCTTCAGGAGGTAAGACTGTGGTAATGGTTGTGGTGGACAAATTAAGGAAGTACGCCCATTTCATATCCATCACTCACCCTTACACAACCTTAACTATAGCTAAGGTGTTTATGGAAAATATTGTCAGGCTACATGGTATACCCCAAACCATAGTGAGTGACAAAGATCATGTCTTCACTAGTATATTCTGGAAGGAGCTTTTTCAGATCTGTGGAACCGAGCTATTAATGAGCTCAAGTTTAGAGTGCTATCTAAGATGTTTTTGCAGTGACGGGCGGCCTAGGGATTGGACTAAGTGGCTAGCCCTAGCATAATATGTGTACAACACATCTAAGCACAATTCTACCCAGATGACCCCATTCGAGATTGTTTATGGACAGCCTCCCCCAATATTGTTACCATATGAACCAGGGTCAACCCGAGTGCAAGCAGTAGAGGAGATTTGAAGAACTGCAATTTCACAGCCACTCTGGTTCGAGAAAACCTGCAGGAAGCAAAGAACCGAATGAAACACTATGCTAATTTGAAGAGAACAGAAAGGAAGTTCGAGGTGGGGGACTGGGTGTATTTAAGGTTGAGGCCTTACCGACAGATGAAAGTGGCAACTTGGCCTAACCTCAAGCTCTCACCGAGGTATTATGGTCCCTTCAAGGTCCTCCACAAGGTAGGGGAAGTGGCGTATCGTCTGGACCTTCCAAAAGAAACCCAGATCTACCCCACTTACCATGTGTCATGCCTCAAAAAACAGCTAGGACCAAGGTACAACCTCTACCTCACCTTCCTCAGCTCACTCCCAAAGGAACCCTAAGCCCTGAACCAGACAGAATCCTTTAGAGGAGGTTACTAAAGAAAGGACGATAAGCAGGCGCTGAAGTGCTCATACAATGGAAGGGGACAACAAAGGAAGAGGCTACGTGGGAAGATCCTCTGAAGAAGGGGAATGTGTTAGATGCGCCGTGGAAATCGCAGGAGACAAAAGGGGTTATGTCTGAAGAAGGATTAGGGTTAGATAAGTTATATATGTATGTGGGTCTTTTTACTTATTGTTAAGGGTGTTTGTGTCTTTTTATTTCCGTTGTGGGTTTGTTAATGCATCCGTAGTGGGTTGGGCTCCTTAGGGGTTGATTGGGTCCAATTAGTCAATTTATTTTCAGTTGGGTCATGGGCCACGTTTGATCGTGCGATCCATTTCAGTTATTGTAGTTATCTGTATTTCAATTTAAGTTCAGATCATATATGAATGAAAGTATCTACGTATTACATTCACATTTGTGTGTTGGGAGGGATTGGCTCCTCAAAAAGCCAAGTAAATTACATTTCCTTATTAGCTCAGCCTTAATAGCACCAGGCTTAAGAAATGTTACCGACGCTTGTAGATGCCGGTAAAAAATTGTTGATTTATCGGGACAACCGGTCTGTTACCGACATTTGGAAACATTGTCAATATATTGTGCAAAACGCCAGTAACAAAAAAAATGGAGGTAGCGTTTACATAAATGCCAAAAAATAACATTTCTGACCCCTACGTGTTGGCACTTGAGTTGTGTCAGTAAACAAACACAGGCAAAATCTTTTTTTTATAGTTATATTTATATTATATTTCACATCCCTAAGACTCGTGAATATGGGTCTGGCCTCGTTTGCTTTTAGGGATGAAACACAAAATTTTGAAAACTTTTCTAAGTTTTGTACGGTAAGACACTCTTTGAAAACAAACACTAATTTTTTATCTCATCTCATCTTATCTCGTTTCATCTCTCATTATTTTATCACTATTCATCAAATGTACTATATACAAAAAAAGCTACCAGTGGAGCCATACTATTTCTCTCTCTCGTGTTCATCTATCAGTGCAATACCGTTTACAGAGTAGGTCCCAGTGGTAAATATTAGTGGGTCCCAGAGGCAAATGCTCCTTTCTCTCTCCTGTGTTCATCTTTTGGCAATAAATATACACAAAAAGCTGCCACTGGGTCCCAGTTTTTCAAATACTATTTCATAAAATATTAACCAAAAGAACAAACAATTATTAGTGGGTCCCAGTTTTTCTTCTTTATATAAAAAAAGTCAAAACATTTTCATCTCATCTTTATAAACAAACACATATTTTAACAAAACTATCTCATCTCATCTCAACTCACATATCTCAATATTATTCACACATATCTAAAAAAATCTCATTTCATCTACGATAACAAACGAGACCTTAATGTTGTTATGCCATGGATGAGTTCCTCCAAACATTGTACTACCATGGATTATTCGCTCATACTATTGGCATATATCTTCGACGAAAAAATATATCAAGTTTAATCCAAAAATAAAAAATAGTACGAAGAAAGAAAAACAAAATCAGTGTTCGGCTTCAATATCCCTAACCCACTAAAGAAAATGTCATCAAAGACACACCCACGAGCTCCTGTACTACCCATTGTTTAGGAGAAATGATTTGTGCAAATCTCAAATAGACAAGTCTTATTAAGACTTTTATAAAAAAGTAGATCACACCTTGAAAAAATATATAAATATATTATTATTATTATTATTTAGTAAGATCTATTTTTTTATATAAAGCTTACATATGACTTATCTATTTAGGTTTTATACCTAACATTACTTTTTGTTCTATGAACTCTAGAACTAGCATGGGTGGCTATCTTACCAAGTTTCGTAGTGCAGGCTGGCATGAAAACTGATTCCATGTAAACATGCCCAAGGGGTGGACAGTGGACACACAAGAGCCATGCCTCGTGAGTGTGTTTTTTTTTTTTATTTAGTATGTTTTAATTGTTTATAAATTTTAAGCCCTTGTAATTTGTAATAACTTATGCCAACGTTTGTAAGCCCTTGTAATTTTTTATTATCTGTTTTTGTCTATTTTGTAATAACTTATGCCAACGTAGCTCTGCTCTGCTCCTCATGTGTATATATTAAAACAAATATATGCATCGATTGTTAATTGTGTATTTTTTATTTATCGAAGATATGACTCTATATTAATATGACCATGGATCAATATGAAACCTTTTCAACCACAAGTACGAATTTGGAAAAAAAATTCACTCTACTGACCTAAACGGTAATTTTACCTAAAACTTTTAGCAATCTAAGTTTAATTGATTTCTTATACGAAACATGATATTCATAAACCTTTTAACCATATGTCCTCCTTTATTATTCATTTACTTGATACTGAATAATCCATAAGAGAGAGAGAGAGAGAGAGAGAGAGAGAGAGAGAGAGAGAGATTGATTTTAAAGAAAGGATGGATTAGTTGTTTAAAAGTTTCACTCTCAAGATGGTTCAACAATCTCTGGGGATGTAGCTCAAATGGTAGAGCGCTCGCTTTGCATGCGAGAGGCACGGGGTTCGATCCCCCGCATCTCCATTTTTGTAGATTTTATTTTCCTAGTTCTCCTAGTTAATTCTCTCATCTTGTTCTCCTAGTTAATTCTCTCATCTTTTCAACTTTACGCCATCATATTCGGATCATATTTCAAAACCTTTGAGTTCTAAGAAAAAAAAAAAAAAAGGTTTAAACCGGTCGGGTGTTCTTTTCCATTTTACACCTTCCAATAAAATTTTAACACATAGGAGACTCATATAACTTACGGTGAGTGTGCATTGAGGGAAGTCTTATTTGACTTTTCCTTCTCCTCGAGCTCTCTCCTCTTCTCTCCCTTTTCCCTCTCTCTCTGTTCTCTCTCTCCCTCTCAAAACTGTAACTCAGAAATGGTTGTTTGTAAAAATCAGTAAAACACCGTAACGTGACCAACAAACCTCAAGGGACATAGCACCCATAAGAGAATTAAGAAAATGGCCTCAACAATATCTATGCTGATATAAGTATCCAAAACGATGGACGATAAATAAATAATCTCTAAATAAATGAGTGCATCTCCATGGCCATAAAAATCTCACCAAAGCCATAACATGAGAAAACACAGATCATTATGCATCTAATTTTTTTTTAGGGGAGAGTGACATAGTGAGAGTTGGGGGCTTCGATGGAAATGTTCGAATGAGAGAGAATTTTAGTGAGAGAGAGAGTGGGGGGTGAAAGGCTCGAGGGGTGGGGGGAGGAGCGGAGAGAGAGCGGAGAACAAAGATGGGGGGATGAGATGAAATTAATGTAGATTCACTGCATGCAATTCTTTTTTTATTTTTGTTAGAATCTTTATGTGTCTTCGGATTATTGGTAGATGTAAAATATCGAAAGTCACCTGACCAGCTGCTAATCTCTAAAAAAAAATCAATCGATTGTCTCAATCTTTGTCCAAATTCACCTCCTTCAAAATTTTTATAACCATATTATAGTGATATTTTTATTTGAGGTTACTATTCATTAAAACTTTCATTTAATTTAATGTTTTTGATTTAATTATCAGGTGTCGTTTGGATAGTGAGTTGAGATGAGTTAAGATGAAAGTTGAAAATTGAATAAAATATTGTTAGAATTTTATTTTCTAATATTATTATTGTTTTGGAAATTGAAAAAGTTGAATTTCTTATTATATTTTGTGTGAAAATTTGAAAAAATTGTAATGATGAGATGAGATGAAATACTTATATTATCCAAACGGGGTCTAGTCTTATTTGGACAAACTTTTCATTTTACTCTTAGTTGGGAAAAAAAAAAAAAGAGAAGAGGTTCCATTTGGTGCTTTGCTTCAATGATAGCCCATTTCTTTGACAATCTAGGACCAAGGGTTTGCAATGCCTTTTTCCCTTTTTTTATCATTGTCCTAGGTTTGGACCACACAACATGTAGTACAAGGTCTTAAAGATCTTGATATTTTGTAATGAAAAGTGCTACAGATAAAAAATAAATAAAAATTACATAAAAATAAATTTATAAACTGACGTAGTTTTATATGATTCTTTAGATTTAGTTTACAATAAAAATAACTTTACAATCTGATGTATCGCATCCCGCCATGTTATTTATGAATTTACTTTTATATAATTCTTTTATGGTTACAAGCATTACAACTATATCAAAATGAATTATATGTCTTTATTAGATTTTGTGCTTTGAAATATAATGATTATGCTTAGGGATAAAAAGTCACGAACTTCCTCTTTATAGGAGACATGTTTAGAAATTAGAATCCAACGTATATTTCTTTTATCATTTTGGAAAGGATAATACTGTACTTTATCTTATATTTTGTCTATCTTAATCACATCTATTGATGTGACAAATTTATATATGAAACTACATAAAATGACCCGTCAAATTAAAGATAATAAGATTTGAAAACCTTGTGAAAAATATCTTATTAGTGATACTAGCACTTTCTTCAAAACTTAAAAACAATACAAAAACAACATAAAAATATTCGCAAAACGTCTTATATTTTAAGTGAAACTTGTCAATTTCACAAATTTTAAAAAAGTGCCTCTCGATTCTTTTTTTAATTAATTTTCAATATGCCAACCACTCTGACAAATTCAATCGTTAAAACACTCAAAAAGATTTCTAGAAAATGTTCAGGATTTTCTATGCAATGCAAAAGGCTTTGTTGGTTAAAAATATGGTAGAAATACAGCTAATATACAACTAGTGCTTTTTTAACTATTACTTTAACTTTTTGTCTACCTTAAAGAAAAAATAGGCATCAATACCTGACATTCTATTAGCTGAGACAATTACAGTCTACATAGCAATCAACTTTGTCCTTGAATTGGGTATGAAAAAGGTATTCTTAGAAGGAGACTCAAAACCAGTTGTTGATAATCTCAAGTTGAACAAGCAAAAATGGAGTTATTTTGGGATGCTTATTTTTTATACTCAAGAGAAAATGAACAACTTTGAAGCATGCACAGTTTGTTATGTTCATCGAGAGGGTAATTCTATAGCTCATGGTCTAGGAAAAAATGCATTATATGATCTATCTGGCTGTATTGTGGAATTGGAGGAAACTCCAATAATATCTCAATCCATGTAACATGAAATGGTATCTGTAGATGTCATGTTTCGCAGCCAGAGCAGTGCCGCTATAACCAAGCTCACGCCACTTGCAACTAAGAGGGAGAAGAGGCTCCGGTAATGTCCAGGGTCACTCTGATGCCAAAGTCAATGAATAATCCTCTAGTGACGAGAAAAGCTCAAAAGATTAGAGAGAATAGTAAAGGGTTTTGAGATAGCCTTATTGTAGAAGGGATGGCTGCTATTTATACTTGATTCGGGCTCCACTACAGAGGGAGGTCGTGGCGTGTTAGGTTGTACCTGAGTCAGACCTACTGCCACTCCTCCCTTGCTGCAACAGTGTGTCAATCTGCGGCTTAGGCGGCAGGGGGAGATCGTGGCATGTCAAGTCGTGCTTGTTTAGACCTGCTGCCACCTTTCTTCCAGGGTTGGGTGTTAGGTCGTGGCCGAGCCGTCCTGCATACTCTGATAGCACATCTTTGGGTGCCAGACCTTCTAACACATGCATTGAATGCGACATACCTTGAGTCAAACAAGACTACAATTGGACACATCCAAGTGTCCGCATACAATAGGGTGTCCTGCACGGCGCCATATGGTAGGGATCAGTAGGTTGCCGAGTCTTGAGCCACTGTCCTTGGCGTATCCAAGGTTGGTGCCGAAAGGCCTTCCCGTGTAGGTTTGCGGTTATGGGCTCGGCATGCGATCCTCTGGCCCGGACTCTTAGCCCACGGCAGGGTTTCATCTAAGGACCTGTGGTTCAGTAACTTGACCTCCTTAGGTCTGGGTCCTTTTGAAATGGGTCTCTCCCTCACAATATCAATGAAGGAAGAGGTTTATCAAAAAAAAAAAAAACTTTGTGTATTAAAAAAAAGTTTTGTTTCAAAAAAAGGAAGTTTTGCTAACTATTGCTTTAACTTTAGTGTCTTCTGAATTTAATTTAGAAAAAATTATGTTTTATCACGGAGTTATAAAATGGTTGTGAAGATATTAGTTTTCTTATTATTTTTTGAGCAGAAAATATAAACTGCAGCCTACTGTACGCTGCAGCCGCCGCACACTCAATGCATTGAGTGAAAAAACATATATATATACATGTGTGGTGTGTTGCGGCTTCCGGCTAATGCATAGCACAGCTCTTTTTTTAGTTTATTTAGGACTAGTTTGGATAGAAAAATGATCTCATCTCATTTTATTATTATAATTTTTAAATTTTTACATAAAATATAATAAATAATTTAACTTTTTCAAATTTCAAAACAATAATAATATTAAAAAATAATATTTTATACAATTCATCTAAAACTGTTTCACATCATCTTATTTAATCTCACTATTCAAACCAACTTTTACATTTTGTTTGTCTTTGATAAATTTAAATTTAAAAAAAAAAAAACATTTTTCTAAAAATATTGTGTGAAAGGATAGTGCTACAGCCTCCGCTGGGGGCTCCCGCTGGAAGCTCCCGCTGGGGGCTATAGCATGTATTTGTTTGTGTTTTTTTTTTAATTATTTTTTATATAAATTTTTTAAATATTTTTAAATATTTTCAAAATATAAAATAAATATAAAATATTATTAAAAACACTTTTTTAATCAAGAAGTAAAAAAAAATTATTAAAAAATACTTCCTTAATTATGAAGTAAAATAAAAAATATTAAAAATATATTTTTTATTTTACTTATTGATTAAGAAAGTATTATTTAATAATATTATGAATTTTTTTATTTTTTAAAAATATTAAAAATTATTAAAAACATCTATATAAAAAAAGAATTAAAAAATATACATATAAAATACACTAGAGTTTCAGCGGGAGCTCCAGCATTTTGCTGTGTGAAAATATTAAAATAATTGTGTAGGTACGATTATCCGTATCCCAATATGATTGGACGGTCACCGCAATTCCATGACACTGAGCGTCACACGGGAGTAAAACGCTTCCTACTACTCTACAAGTAGGAAATTAGGAATCGAAACGCCTTCTTCCCATGGGTTTGCAACGCACCAAAATTCTTGCAGAAAACCCCCTCTCGTCTCTTGAATTTCTCCTTGTCGAGTTAAGCGCTGCCGGCGGCCCGATTCAGATCGTCATTTTCTGGTAATATGCTTCGCTACTCAAGTTTCGCTTTTTCCTTTTTCGTAAGTACCGGGCATGACAGCGATTTTGGTGTTCATGAGGGGGCAATAGGAGCATATCGGTCCGTAAATACAATCTTGAAAATTACACGGTCATCGCTATTAAAATTTATTTTTGAATGATTTGAGTTTCGTCCTAAAACTGTTTGGCGAAAGTCCTGAACGAAACTTTGTAATCCTTTTTGCTTGCAGAACTGCGTAGTTTGCTGCGTCGTAAAAATATGGATGTTGACGTAGATCATTACTGTATTCTTGGGCTACCCTCAGGTGAGGAAGGCGCCAAGCTTAGCGTGGATGAAATTAAAAGGGGATACAGATCAAAGGCTTTGGAATTGCACCCGGATAAGAGGCCAGGTGATAAACAAGCCCTAAACAATTTTCAAAGGCTCCAGTCATCCTATGAGATTCTCAAGGATGAAAAGGCCAGGAAGTTGTTCGATGATCTTCTACGGGTTAAGCGCGAGCAGCAACGTCGCCAGTCGGAGCGGGATTCCAAACGGGATTCCAAGCGGCAGAAGATGGTTTCTGACCTTGAGGAAAGGGAACGGGCCGCTTTTGCTCCCGACCCTTCTACAAAAGAGCGAGAAGAAGAGGATAGAATTGCTAAGAAGTTGAAGGAAGAGATTGCTAGAATACGGGCAATGCATGCAAATAAAGGGGCAAATATGACATCGGCTACAAGTAGAGAATCAGCAGGAGTGAGGAAGGAGGGTACAGGTACTGCTGGGGCCAGGATGGATAAGGAGAAGGTGCTTAAAGTTTCATGGGAGAAGATTGGTGAAGATTACACGGCGGAGGGTTTGAAAGAGTTGTTTTCGAAGTTTGGTGAGGTGGAAGATATTGTCATTAAGAGTTCCAAGAAAAAAGGTTCAGCACTTGTTGTGATGGCCAATAAAGAAGCGGCGGTGAGTTTAATATAGTACTATATTTATCCTTTTTAGCTGGAGTGTTTCTTCTTCTTTTTTTGGTTCTTTTGTAAGCACCAGTGTTTTGGTTTCCTTTATGCTAGGTTGCTGCTACAGCAAGTGTGTGTGGTCATCTTTCTAATCCATTGTTAATTTTACCTCTGCAACCACCAATGGTGGCAGAGACTCCAAGTGCTCAAAGATCTGCGGAACCTGATAGACTAAGTAATTTGGTTGGGGCTGGTTATACTGCATTCGAAGATTCTGTCTTAACAAAACTCCAAAAGGTTTGGTCTTTGTTGTCGACCTTGACGATTTGATATTTCATATTTTCTTTAAACCCCATCGAAACCTATAATTAGCTTGATGGACTTCTCAAATATAATTTGTTTATTAGATTTCGAATAGATTGAATTTTTGGATTGAAAGATTCTTTTATTGAGGTCAAAACTTGTTTGTTTCTCTTTATATATATATACTTAAGCACAGATAATATTGTTTGCATCTACTTGTATCTGTAATAACATTTATTGTAGTCCAGTTTCATCTCTTCTTCCTATAGTGGGGTTCTTTTGCTGAAGACCATTGCCATGTTTCTACTTGACTTACCATAGGACATATGTAACCTGCAAAACAATTGCGAAGACAAACAGCAATAATCTAATCCGCCTACCGAAACATGCAAGTTCCTTGCTACTTCTCTCATCTAATATCTGGTTTACTGGCATGATATTGTGCTGTACATAACATGCTTTTCTCGACCTGTATATAATTATACCAGTAATGGCACCTGATACTAATCATCTGGATATATTATTTGGTAGGACACATAATTTAATTTCTTTAATATTTTAGCAGTGGTGTGTGAAGATGCTGTGAAAAGTGTTGGATCTTTTAAGCGCCATTCCATTTCATCCTTCATTTTTCTTCTTCTTACTTCGTTAGCTTTGGAGCAGGCTGCAAAAAACCAAAAATGACAGGCAAGGCATTGAAGGAAGAAGATCCTGTGGCAGATGAGGGAATGCATCTCATGGAGTTGATGTCATTGCATCACTACCTGTGATTGAAAGTTCAAGGCACAGCATCCTGAAGATGCCATAGACTCATGCCATCAATCAGCTATCGAACATCGAACCTTGGAGTCATTATACATTTCAAGGTCCAGAAACCATCCCCTCTATTATCCTAAAAGAACTATCACCGCTGGCAACAGCAGAAGGCCAACTTATCTCATCGATCACATATTACCAGTTCCCAACTTACCGTATACAATTCAAACTCATTTTTCATCAATGTCACTCGTCATTCTAATCCATTGGTGGTTGAAATTAGGTATTGGAAAAGGGTATTTACTGTGATTAAGCAGAGTTGCTCTTTATGGGATTTTGGTTGGACAATATGGCTTCTTCTGTGTATTGATATTCTCCTCCCTTGACTCATTTTTAACTTTTTAATGTTATGGATAACCATATTTTGTCTAATTTTAAGATTGAAACTTGTTCTCCCAGTGTCTCTCACACACACCGTTTAGATGGTCTGAACTTCCTTTTCTTTATTTTTAACCCTTGTTGGATGCCTTGATTCTATGGTTATTGGCTGTGCCTTCAATTATGTGAACATTTTAATTCCTTTTAAGACCAGAATAACCTAAGCCTCAAACCTCAACTCTCAAATAACTGAAATTATATTTGGAAAATAATTGAAATGGGTTGTTTCTTATGTTTGTGGATCTGGTTCCGTTTGGATACAAAAACATTCTCAATTCATCTCATCTCATCATCACAATTTTTTAAAATTTTTATACAAAATATAATAAACAATTCAATTTTTTCAAATCTCAAAACAATAATAATATTAAAAAAATATTATTCTAATAATATTTTATTCAATTCATCTGAAATTATCTCATGGGGCTCGTTTGGAAAGTGATATGAGATGAGAATTTTGTGAATAATAGTGAGATAATTTGAGTTGAAAATTTTTTGAGTTTTGGAAAAGAAGAGAAAAAGTTAAATAAAAAATATTATAAAGTTAAAATTTTGTTAGAATATAAATTTTGTTTAGGGATTTAAAAAATTAAATTATTTTTTATTTTTTGTTTGAAAGTTTAGAAAAGTTGTAATGATTAGTTTGAAAATTTTGTATTTGAATTATATTTGAGAAGAATATGGGATGAGATGATAGGAGAATTTTAGGATGAGATTATTTCCAAACAAGCCCTAGAATTGTTTTTTGTACTTTATTTGAAAGTTTAGAAAAGTTTTAGTGATTAGATAATAATTAGATGAAAAAGTTGAAACTTTGAAATTGAAAAGTATATATTTGAATGGTGTTTGGATGTTGAGATATGATGAGATAAGATGAGATGAGATGAAACCATATCAACATCCAAACAATCCCTTAACGTATTATATGAAAACACGTTAGTTTATACATTTACTTTTATAAGATAGCTTTAACAATTTTCTGACAAAATACTCGATTACAATCTCTCTAGAGCATATAATCAAAAATAAATAAATGAAGCCAAAATAATTTATTCGAGCCCATATTTTGTCTGTAGATTGAGGTTGACAGATTTTTATACAAAACTAGGAAGATTTTACATAATTGAGTGCTAAAAGTTGGAATGGTTGATGATGCATTATAGTTAGACTGTTTATCTAAAGTGTCACTTGCATTATCAGTCAATAAGGTTAATATTGGAGGCTATCGCTATAGCTAAGTTATGTTCCCTGAGATTGGATTATGGACAGGTGCAATAGCTTTTGGATTGTGTTTCTGGCTGTCAGGTTGGGCAGTTTGGGTGGGATTGAATTTTAAGGTGGCTGGTTCAAAATGGTGGTGGTTATGGATTCTGGGAATGAATTTCTTGTGTAAGGAAGCTTTTTCCTCTTGAATTGTTGTAAGGCCATACGCGGAGAGGAAGTTGTGTGGGTTAAACATGTGAACTATCAACCTTATATCATCACACAAACCACTCAAAAAATAGCTTAGTTTGTACTGTTCTGAGAGCCCTCTCAATCTGTTTGATAAGGCCTCAAACTGAGTCTTATATTCCTCAACAAATCCTACTTGTCGAAGCCTAGTTAATTGCTGCATGGGGTCATCATAGCTACTTGGCCCAAATCTAAGCAATAGAACTTTAACAAATTCATCCCAAGATCTTAACACATACGACTCATCAAGATCTTGGAACCATATGTGAGCCTTGCCCTCCATATGGAAAGAAGCAAGTCTCAAATGATGTTGAAGTAACGTATTATGAAATGAAAAAAACTGGTTCACCTTGTATAGCCAAATCCAATCTTATAGCTCTCGGGTGCGCACTTACCCTGTATGCAACAACATCTGATCATTCTGATTTGAACCTCCAGCCTGATTTGAGTTTGTTGATTTATGGTGATCCACATTTTGCAGGCCTGAAGCCATAGCAGCAAACTGATTCATCATGGCCTCCATTTGCCACCGTACAACTTGCATTTCTACTCCAGTAGTAGTAAATTGAGATTCAGTTTGCTTCATATGAGTTTCAGTCGATTTCTTGAAGGAGTTAAATCCTTCTTGGAGCTGTGTGAAACATGTACCTTCTACCATTGTAAAGAGAGGACCGAGGGTTCTAGATACCTCTTGTAACATATTAATCATAGTGGATGAATGTAATAAGGAAGATGAATGAGAAATGATACTAAAAATTAGAATCTGTATATTGATAGAGATGAAAGTGAGGTCTGCTTCGAGGGAGGCTCCTCCAAATTCATAAAGTACTTAATATTCTGGATTATTTGCATAACTAACTCTATCAGAGTGACAGACCTAAATAGTACTGAAAGCAGAAAATGACTAAACTGCCCTTTAACATTTCATAGGCTAATACATTAGAAAGAAAAGCAAATAACAATGGCCTAGTAGGTGAAGCTTCCGGCCCACGTTCCTTGAGACCATTCCTTCAGTCTCGCCCAAGAAGCCCATAATCACACTTAAATATTCTAGGGTTCGATCGATCTCTTCTTTCCCAATTCCTCACATTTCTTCATACACTTCATACGCCCCTCCCCAACTGTGCATCTCCTCTTCACTTCCCTGCCCCCAGCCCATCGTGTAACACAAAATCTAAAAGGAGATCTTTCACAAAAATATTCATTCGAAACTATTTTCAATGGACATTACTTTAACAAACATTTTTTTACAAGAAAATTGCAAAAAATCTCACCTACTAACTTTTTCAAATCTCAAAACAAAAATAATATTAAAAAACTTTATTCTAATAATATTTTAACTTTATAATATTTTTATTCAATTTTTTCTCTTTCATTTTCCAAAACCTTATAAAACATCATAACTCAAATAATTTTACTACTATTTACAGATTTATAATCTTATCTAATTTCTCAAGCATCCCCTAAATCTACTTTATAATAAAAATAATTTTGTACTCTGACGTATCATATCAACTACTTCAATTTATAAGTTTACTTTTATAAAATCTCACTAAAGTATATCTAATTTTGGATATAGAAACCATCTCATCTCATCTCATCATTACAACTTTATCAAATTGTCACGCAAAATATAATAAACAATTCAACATTTTCAAATCTCAAAACAATAATAATATTAAAAAATAATATTCTAAAAATATTTTATTCAACTCATCTAAAACATTTTCATTTCATCTCACTATCCAAACGAGCTCATTGCATTTGGATAGTGAGATATTCTCAGATATTCTGTTAATAGTAGTGAAAAAGTAATGATAGAATATTGAATATTAGTGAAAACTATGTGAAAAGTAATAATAAAATAGTGAATAGTAGTGAGGTATTATGAGTATACCAGTACCCAAACTAGGCCTGCTCAATTCGGATTGAGAAACACTCTCAGCTCATCTCATCTCATCTCATCTCATCATTATAACTTTTAGAAATCTTCACATAAAATATAATAAGTAATTCAACTTTTTCAAATCTCAAAACAATAATAATATTAAAAAATAATAATCTAATAATATTTTTTTCAACTTTTAACTTTCATTTCATCTCAACTCACTATCCAAACCTAACATTAGTCTCCGGTCATTTGTTCTAATTTTAATTTAACAAGTAGCTATGATGACCTCATGAAGCAATTAACTAGGCTCTGACAAGTAGGATCTGTTGAGGAATAAAAGGCTCAGTTTGAGGCCTTATCAAACAGATTGAGAGGGCTCTCAGAATAGTACAAACTAAGCTATTTTTTGAGTGGTCTATGTTAGGTGTGTAAATTCAAACCGGAAAACCGGTCCGGACTGGACCAGTTTTACCGGTTCTTAGATTGTGAAAACCGGCCGGTTCCGGTCTAGTTCCGGTTTTAGGATTTTTCGGACCGAACCGGTTGATAAAAAAAATATATAAAAAATAATATTTGTATTATTGTATATATAAGTTTTATACAAAATATTATATATATTAATATATATAAATTTTATATATTATGTATAATTATAAATTTTTATGTAAAATTTTTATATATAATTATATATATTCATATATGAAATAATTTCTTATTATAAATTAGAAATTATTACATAAAATGTTAATACTAATATATAAGTTTATAACTAATACTAATATATAATTTATAACTATACCAATAGTCTAATATTAATACTATTATATAGTCTAATATATTATTTAGCTATACTAATATATAAGTCTATAACTATTTAACTAATATTAATAGTTTAATATAGACTATAGTTATTGTTATACTAATATAGTTATACTAAATCACTATAACTAATACTAATATATAACTATACTAGTAGGCTAATATTAATACTGTTAGACTAGTCTAATATATTATATAGCTATACTAATATATAAGTCTATAACTATTTAACTAATACTAATAGTTTAATATAGACTATAATTATACTTATACTAATATAGTTATACTAAATCACTATAACTAATACTAATATATAACTATACTAATAGGCTAATATTAATACTATTAGACTATGGTATATTAAATGTATTACAAATATATATAAATTTTAATTATCATTTAAAAAAAACACATTGAAAAGAATAAAATATTAATTAAATAGAAAAGGCCAAACGGCGCCGTTTTCGGCTACAACTAAACCCTAAATCATGTCTCTTTCATCTTTTCGCCTCTCGTCTCTCACTTCTCAAACTTGAGACTACACTACACTACTACTGCACTCTGCTCTCGCCTCTCACTCTCTCGTGCCGCCGTGCGCTCAGTGGTTCACTCTCTCGTGACTCCTCTATGACTCTGCCTCCGCCTCGGCTCAGTGACTTAGTCCCTCGTCTCTCACGCTCTCGTCTCTCGCTCTCAGTCTCAACTCTCCCATCTCTAACTCTCAACTCTCCCACCTCTCACTCTCTCTTCTCTCAACTCTCTCATCTCTCACTCTCAACTCTCCCGTATCTCACTCTCTCGTCTCTCAACTCTCTCGTTTGTCGTCTCTTAATCTCTCTTCCCTCAACTATCTCGGCCCCTGTCTCTCTGCCGATCTGCCCCCACGGTAAGTTTTTTTTTTTTTAAATTACATACTAGGATTTTTGTGATTGGGTTTTGTGATATTGAGATTTTTGTGAAGCTATGATTGCCGATTAGGTTTTCAGTTTTGAGATATTAGGGTTTTTGAATCCGAAATTTAGGATTTTTTGTGATTGTTCTTATTATTGTGTTTGTGATATTATAGTTTTGTGATTGAGTTTGTGAAATTGATTAGAATGTAGTATTATTATGCCCATGATAAACATATCGTTTTACAGGTCAATGCCGTATTATTAGAATATATTATTATTACAGAAAAATCATTACAGGAAAATCATCCAATTAAATTTTAGAATGTAGTATTATTAAAGGAAAATCACCGACCTAAATTTTACAGGTCTTTGTATTTTTAAATCTGAAATTTATTTTGATTGGGTTTGTGAAGTTGGGTTTTGTAATTAGGTTTGTAAAATTACATTGATAGGGTTTTGTAATTTTTCTACTTGAATAGCATTTGTGTAGTGTGGCCTGAAATTAATGTTTATCAATTGGGGTTGAGGATTTGAATAAAATGTAAAGGCTCAACAATTAATGTTTATTTTTGTTACTACAGAATCACATATGGATCCTTCAAATGAAACAAAAACACACGGCAATATTCAATCTACAATGGAAATGAATCAAAGGACTATGGAATCAATGGTGACTAATGATCTGCTTTCTCCCAAATCTAATGTAAGTAAGCCATCTATTGGTAGGAAAAGATTAGTAGTTTGGGATTATTTTACAAAGATTCATACTGAGAATAAGTCGAAACCTAGGGCTTCATGTAACCTTTGTGGGATGACTTATGCTTGTGATCCTAATATAAATGGCACAAAATCAATGTTGGGGCACTTGGAAAAAAACATGTAAGAAGTCTTCACTTAAGAAAGTAGATCGAAATCAATCTATATTGGGTTTCCAGTCTGGATCAAGCAGTGGGGGGCTTGTACCTATTGCTTTTAATGTTGAGGCGTGTAGAGAAGTTTTATTAGAAATGTTGGTTGTTGATGAGCTTTCTTTTAAACATGTGGAGGGGGAGGGGTTTAATAAATTCATGCATGTTGTGCAACCTAGATGGAATGCGATTCCATCATGTGTAACGATTGTAAAAGATATTTATAAACTTTATTTGAGAGAGAAAGACAAGCTGAAAAGTGCTCTTAAGGGGCAGCGCATTTGTCTAACCACGGATACATAGACATCAGTGCAAAATTTTAACTACATGTGTACACTGCACATTTTATTGATGAAAATTGGAACATGCACAAAAAAATTATCAATTTTTACAAGGTTCAAAACCATAAGGGTGAGACACTAGGTAAACAAATTGAAATGTGTTTACTTGAATGGGAGAGGCCCAAAATAATGGGGCAATTTCGTATCTCAAAAGAAAGATAATGAATAGAAAGGATACTATTTTAGAACATGAGTTCTTGCATATGAGATGTTGTGCTCATATCTTGAACTTGATTGTTCGGGATGGGTTAAAAGAATATGATCAATCAATTGCAAGAATTAGAAGAGCTGTGAAGTATGTAAAATCATCTCCACAAAGGTGGAACATATTTAAGTAATGTTGTGACAGTGAAGACATTACTTATAAAAGTGGTGTATGCTTAGATGTAGCAACCCGTTGGAACTCCACTTATATGATGTTGGATAGGGCTGAAATGTTTCAAAAAGCATTTCAACGGCTAGAGGATGAAGATCCGGGATATGTTAAGAGTGTTGGGGAGGATGATGATGGTGTTAGTGAGTTGGGTAAAGGAGGGGCATCCAAGTTAGGGCCTCCAACCATAGATGATTGGGACAAGAGTAGGTTGTTTGTAAAAATTTTGAAACTTTTTTACGATGCAACCTTGCATTTCTCGGGGACCAATTATGTCACTTGCCACAGTTTTGTATTTGAGCTAGCAACAATTTAAGGGGCAATTAATTTAGAGTGTGTGGAAGGGCCTCATAATTTGAGGACAATGGCATCTACTATGAAATCTAAATATGAGAAGTATTGGTGAAATATTGAAAAAATAAATCTTTTATTGTATGTTGGGTTGGTTCTTGATCCTCAGTATAAAATGTATTGTCTAACATATATTTTTGAAGGAATATATGAGGATAATAGTTCAAAAGTTCTTATGTTGGTGGATCGGGTTGAAGATGCCTTGACTCGTTTATATGATAGTTATTGTAAAAATGATGGAAGTAATGTTGGGGCACAAGATCAAACTATGAGCCAATTAAACGAGAGAGGAGCTAGTAGTACAAGTTCAACTGTTGGGGTAGGTTAAGGTGATTTCAGATCATTAATCCATGCACAAATTAAGAATCGTTTGAAGTCGGATAACTCTTTGGAGAATAAATCTGAATTGGAGAAATATTTATGTGAAAAATGTAAAAACGAGGATGTGAAATTTGACTTGTTGACTTGGTGGAAGATTAACTCCATTAGATACCTCATGCTTTCAAGAGTTGTGCGGGATGTTCTTGCAGTTCCGATATCTACAGTGACCTTTGAGTCAGCTTTAGCATAACAGGTCGAGTACTTGATCCTTTCTGGAGTAGCCTATCTCCACTTATGGTAGAAGCCCTTATTTGTACGCAAAATTGGCTCCATTCTTATGCTCCGATTAACATTCGCACTTTAATGGATGATGTTGAGGAGTTTGAGAAAATTGATACAGGTATGTAACATCTTTCACCTTTTCTTTAACTATATCTAAAGTGTAAATCATATTAGTAATTTGTTTTAATTATTATACTTATTTGTTTTCCATTTTGTGTAGAGCTCATGGAAGATCTAGGAAGTTCTTCAAGACCTACTTCTTTGGCTAGAGATAATTAAATTTAAGGAGGTCAACTTGTATAACATCTTTCTTTAATTTTTTTTATTATTATTTAATGTAATTATTAACTTTTTATTAGAATTAATTGCTTATTTTATTTTCATACAATTGTAAGGATTGTTGAAGGGACTATTGGAGTTGGTGGCTTGGTGCATAGCTATTGAAGTTTTTTGTTCGATGCTCTAAGTTATTGTAATTTGGACTTGTAATTTGTTGGACTTTTAGACTTGCAATTCAAACTTTTAAGTGTTTGGACTTGTAATTTGGACTTTTAGACTTGTAATTTGTTAGACTTTTGGACTTCTAATTTAGACTTTTGAACATATTTTATTTCTTAGACTCATAGGCTTGTTGATGTCCATTCTTAAATTTCTTGTGTCTACTCTAAAAAATATGTGTAAGTACTAAGTTATTTTCTTTAATATGCAAGGACTTGTTGTAGACTTGCAGTGCTTTGTTTAATGTATGATGTGTAAATTTTGTAAGTTGTATCCATTGGACCATTAGTCATAGAATCATAGCAGATAAAGTAGTTTATTGCAGATTTTTTTTTTCAGTTTTTGTAGTAGTTATATTTATAAGTCTGTAGCAGATTTTTTTAATAAAACAGTTTTTTGAAAAGTAGCTTTTACTAAAATAGATTTTAGTTAATCATATTTTTTGTAGTAAAGCAGATTTTTTATTGAAGTAGTTTTTAGTAAAGTAGATTTTTTTAGTAAAAGTTAAAACAGATTTTTTTAATAAAAGTATAAAACTATTTTTTTAAATCAGTTTTTTTTTTTTTTTTTATAAACAAATTTTTAATGACAAACTGTGAAACTTACATTTTAAAAAAATTGGAAAACCGGAACAGACCGGACAGGAAACCGGTAAAACAGGAAGTACCAGTTTAGGAGGATAACCGGTGCGTAATCGGTTTTGAAAATACAAAATCAAGACATACCGGTTCGGTCCTAGATTTTGTCCAAAACCAGACCGGACCAGACAGGTTACACCCCTAGTTTGCGTGATGATATAAGGTTGACAGTTCGCATGTTTAACCCAGACAACCTCCTCTCCACGTATGGCCTTATAAAAATTCAAGAGGAAAAAGCTTCCTTACACAAGAAATTCATTCCCATAACCCATAACCCATAACCCATAACCACCACCATTTTGAATCAGCCACTTTAAAATTCAATCCCATCCAAACCACCCAACCTGACAGCCAGAAACACAATCCAAAAGCTATTGTACCTGTCCACAAGATTAGCCCAGCCCAAATGAGAGAGAAGCATGAAAAAGGCCTATGCTATAATTGTAACTCCAAATGGCACCCAAGCCATAGGTGCCAAAGTCTTAAACTCTATCTCATTGAGGAGGTGTTGGAGGATGACACCTTGCTAGAAGAACCACTAGACATTTTGACATCACAACTTGATTGTTCAGATCTACCCAGACCCGAAAGGGAGCCTAAAATATCACTCCATGCCATTATTGGCTCTCTTAATCCTAAAGACCATGAGGGTTAAAGGGAGAATTGGCTACCAAGGTGTAACCGGTTCTAATTGATTCAAGAAGTATACATAACTTTCTAGATACTACCATTATCTCATGTCTCCTATGTCAGTTTTATCTGATGAAAAAGTTAAAGTTAAAGTTAAAGTTGCAAATGGAGATCAGCTTGAAAGTGAAAGGAGGGTGATGGGGGTCAATATTAGCATCCAAGGAGAGGTGTTCTAGGTCAACATGTATTTGCTGAACTTAGCTAGATGTGACATGGTTTTAGGGGTCCAATGGCTGCAAGCATTGGGATCCATCCTTTGGAATTTCAAGGAATTGACCATGCAATTCCAACACAATGGCAAGGTTGTAATTCTTAAGGGGTTGAATGCTTATCACTTGCTTGAGGAGGGGTCAATGCAGAGAACTAATCATATGGAGACCAAAGGGCTGTTATTGCAGCTGATTGAAGAATCCTCAACAAACCCAACCCATTCTCTCCCTGAACCAATTTAGCACCTACTCAACAATTACCAAGACATCTTCTCCACCCGAAAAGGCCTACCCTCTAACCGTACACATACCATTCTATCACCCTACAACCGAAAAGGCCTAATGAACTAGGTTTTTAAGCCTTATCTATGTTGCTTTATTTTGATATTTTTTGATGATATACTAATCTATAGTAGTGATGTTGAGATGCACTTATCCCACTTGAAAGTCACTTTTGAATTACTAAGACAGCATCAACTCTTTGCCAAATTAAGTAAGTGCTATTTTGGGCAAGAAGAAATTGCCTATTTGGGCCATCTCATTTCAAGCCAAGGCATTAGAACCTATCTAGATAAACTAAAAGCCATGAAGAATTGGCTTGTTCCAAGGTCTATCAAGGCCTTGAGAGGGTTTTTAGGGCTAGTTGGTTTTTACCGCAAATATGTGAGGGGATATGGGGTAATGGCAGCAAAGCTAACTGAACTATTGAAGAAAAACAGTTTTAAGTGGAGTGAGACAGCCCAAGCTGCTTTTGACCAGCTCAAACAGGCCATGATTTAGCCATAAGTTTTGGCCTTACCTAATTTTCAATTACCCTTTGCAATTGAATGTGATACCTCTGGAAAAGCAATTGGGGTTGTGCTAATGCAAGAGGGGAGACCGCTAGCTTTTTCAGTCAAGATCTTAAGGGCCGAGTACTAGCTATGTCAATCTATGAAAATGAACTAATGGTGCTAGTTTCAGCTGTACAGAAATGGCGGCCATACTTGTTGGGACACTATTTCATAGTAAAAACAGACCACTAAAGTCTAAAATTTTTGCTAAACCAAATAGTGGGCACTCCAATGCAACAAAAATGGATATTGAAGATCATGGGGTGTAATTTTTTGGTGGAATACAAAAAAGGCAGAGAGAATGTGGTGGCGGATGCCTTATCTAGGTAGGAGCTGGAAAATGAAGTCACTATGGCTCTAATTACACTTCCTAGCTGGGATTGGCTCACTGAAATTAAAAGCCTCTACGACTCTGATGTAGAAGTAACATCATTGTTTCAAAAACACCAAGAAAGCAGATTACCACTTCACTATGTGGTCAAAGATGGGGTTTTATTCTATAAAAATAGAATTTATATTCCAACCAACTCAGACCTCATTGACAGAATCCTACACTTGGTGCATAGCAGCCCCATAGGGGCCATTTGGGATTTGATAAAACACTGTATAGACTCACTAAAGATTTCTTTTGGCTTGGTTTAAAAAGAGACTTAAAGTTCTTTCTAAGGAGCTGTGACACGTGTCAGACAGTGAAGGTGGATAACATACTATCGAGTGGACTCCTACAGCCTCTTCCAATACCATCCAACCCTTGGACAGACATCTCCATGGATTTCGTAGAGGGCCTACCCACTTCTCAAGGTTTTAATGCTTTGTGGGTAGTAGAGAACAGATTTACAAAGTATGCCCACTTCATACCCATCTCACATCCGTACACAGTTAAGGTGGTGGCTTAGCTATTTGTAAAACATATCTTTAAGCTACATGGAATGCCCCATTCCATTGTCTCAGATAGAGAAACCACATTCACAAGAAGATTTTGGAAGGAATTGTTCTCATTGCAGGGTGTGCAACTAGCTTTCAGTACTGCCTATCATCATTATACAGATAGTAAAACAGAGGCAGTGATGTAATGCCCGTCCTTGTGGTGTGACTTTTTACAAAATATTTTTATAAAGGATGACGGAAATTTTTTGTAAAAGACGACATGAATTACCGTTCGATTTAAAACCTTTTACTTGCATACCTAGGGTGCAATACTTCACATTTATAAATTAAAATATACTTTGACAATAAAAGAGGTTTACAGCAGAAAACATTATTTTTACAATAAAAAGTCTCTCGTACATTTAAAAACCGTGCCTAGACTTCCGTTTTCTTCCCCATGGGCCATGTTCGTCCTGATCATGCAGTTACTATGGGGAGGGGCATGCATAAAAAATAAAATAAGTCGAAGACTTATAAGCATTACTTCATACAGTTAAAATATAACAACATAGGTTTTCATTCATACATACTATTACGTGCATGCATACGTGCTTTCATTTGAAAATATCACTGGACGAGATTTTTCTTTTAAAAGGTTTTCCTTTATTTAAAACATGTCATCCGTCAGTGCCTTCATTTCTTCAAAAATACGTGCATTCGTGCGTTCATACATACATACATACATCCATTCATCTTATCACTTTCATAGGCCGGTACACACTATTACGCCTTGTGTGTTGGGGTTAGCGGTCTTCCTTTGGACCCGGACTCCGCCCGTGGCCACGGGTTGGGAATCCCTTTTCAGTCAGGGGCAGAACTGGGTGCACTACCAGTACTACTTACCCGATATTGCAATATGCCCATTCATTGGTACCCTTTTCATTCATTCATATGGCTGTTACGTATTTTCATATATTTCATACTTTCATGTCTTTCTTGCTTTTCATTCATTCATTCATGTCAAGCTCGAGAGAGCTAGAGCTTTCATTTAATTCTTTCTTTTCTTTAACAGTCCTTTCATGAGAAAATATTCCTTTTCATGAGAAAGCATTCCTTTCATGAGAAAAACATTGTTTGGGGCGTGAACCCAAAAATCGTCTTTCCTTTTTCAGTTCAGTTCTATCCTTTCTTTAACAGTTCGTTCATGGAAAACGTCATGTAAGAACATACATGGGCTTAAACATCGACTTTCATGGCATCCATAAGCGTTACCTTGAACGATGTCTTTCATGGCGTCCATAAGCATCACCTCGTGGCACACATGAAAGCGTCAGTTCGTAGGATCCATAAAAGCATCCGTTTTCATGCATTTTATGCATTTTCATCATTTTATAGATTTTCTTAGAAAATACATACAATAGGTACAGCGTATAGTCATCCATTCACATGCGTACAATTAATACTTTGGGTGCGTAAACAGGGGCTGCTAAGGAAGGGTCGTACATACGTATACTTTTGAACACTGAGCATTTTCTTTGGTAAAGCGTCTTTTGTTTCTTAAAAATAAAAGCTTCGTCTTCATTTCTTTAATTTAAGAAAACTCTAGAAGAGTATGAACATAACACTTACCTGGACTCCATGCTATTTGCATGTCATGCAGTCCATTCATGTGCTTGTCAAGTGGCAACCTACATGCATACACATACCTTAGCGTCATTTTCTATCTAATGCATAAGCAACTTAAACTAGAAATAGAACTATGTTTTACTTAGAATACTCTCCTTCTATCACGTGCACTTATTTGCCCTTTACTATGCTAAACCCTTTGGGGACCACTTATGGTCACCATATCTTCCAACTCAGAGTCTTGCCTCGAGTGCTCATCCACTAAAGTGAACCCATGATTCACCTTAGGATTATGACACTAAGACATTCGTCTTACTCTTCTTACAACCACATTCCGACGCATGATTCCGACCGATGGAATCACGCATCTCAATCCTAGATAATACGCCCGTCACTATCTTCATACACCTTAGTCCATACTAATCCTCATTCTCATCCATACGAGCCACATGACTCTAAGCCAACTCTAAGGCTTAAGTACCGTGTAACTGTGCTAATGACAGATTACCCATTACATATGGTGAATTCGTCTGGCACATGTGTCTAACCATATTACACATGTACATTACCCCTTTATCACCTAAGATCAACATATATAACACGTTGATCACCTGCTCGTAGGGACAGGGGCCATACTCCGATACCAACATTCTCTTAACCCGGCTAGCATGACTCTTCATACTACCCGTTCTTTTTGACAGTTCATCCCAACACTTAACGCGGCAAGACTCCTTTCACAATTACGCCTTATGTCACGTCATATAGCTCGAGATCGCTCCAAAGCCGTGACCTTGTCGCGTTACCCAACATTCTGCTACGTCAACTCCTAACTCATCATGAGTACGATTCCTCATGTACTCCCATCACATTGTGACGTCTCGTCACGTTCCCGTTACACCATTCCTATACTCGAACATTTCACCCATCATAAGCATGACAACCAATAACCACGTCACTTCGTGACGTTGCCCAGTCATGCTTTCGCTGCGTACTCTCACATTTGTTCTACTACTTCGCCCATCACAAGCATGACTGTCAATAGTCATGTCATTTCGTGACATTCCCCAGTTATGCTTTCACTGCGCACTCTCACACTTGTTCTACTACTTCACGCATACTCCTAGCCATAAGTCCATCACGGTGACACTTGTCATCTCAGACTACAAGCTACGCCATAACTACTTCGGGACACTATTCCATAGTTCCTAACACTACTCATCACGTTCCACGTCCATCAATCACACAACCATCATTATCTTTGCGACACGCCACATGGTGTATCGCTGTACCTCAAGGAGTACACTCCACGTATACTCCCTTCACATACATCACATCACCATTATGGCATACTCGCCATATGGTACATCACTTCACCACATAGAGTACACTCCCCTTCACATGCACCACGCCACATCACTATTATGGCATAGTTGCCATATGGTACATCATTTCACCACATAGAGTACACTCCATGTGTACTCTCTTCACATGCACCACACCACATCACCATTATGGCATACTCGTCATATGGTACATCACTTTACCACATAGAGTACACTCTACGTGTACTCTCTTCACATTCATCACGCCACATCACCATTATGGCATACTCGCCATATGGTACATCACTCCATCACATAGAGTACACTCCACGTGTACTCCCTTCACATACGCCACATCACCAGTATGGCATACCTGCCATATGGTGCATCACTCTGCCATATAGAGTACACTCCACGTGTATTCTCTTCATATACACCACGCCACATCACCATTATGGCATATTCGCCATATGGTGTATCACTCCGCCACATAGAGTACACTCCACGTATACTCCCTTCACATACACCACATCACCAGTATGGCATACCTACCATATGGTACATCGCTCCGCCACATAGAGTACACTCCACGTGTACTCTTTTCACACACACCATGCCACATCATCATTATGGCATACCCGCCATATGGTGCATCACTCTTCCACATAGAGTATACTCCACATGTACTCCATTCACACACACCATGCCACATCACCACTACGGCATACCCGCTGAATGGTGCATCACTCCACCACATGGAGTACATTCCAAATGTACTCCCTTCATACACATTACGCCACACAATGTACACTCAGCGTGTATTCTTCCCGTTCCACAATATGCCAGGAGAGTATATTTTACATATACTCTCATTATCTCTCACTACTCCACACACAAAGTACACTCAGCGTGTACCATTCTCATTTCATCTGTCACATCACCAATACAACACATATTCCACAACTACACTACACGGCACAATCCACAACACTTCACAGCACACTTCCCAACTACGCCCAACACATCACCGCGCACTACACAGATAAGTCCAACACTTCACATACATGGCACATCACATCACCACACTACACAGATATGCCCAACACTTCACTGCACAGAATACCCCACACTTCACCACACAGAATGCCCAACACTTCACTACACAAAATATCTCAACACAGCGAACTCCACAAATACTAAAAGCATAGTCCACAACCTAATCAACTAATCAATATCTAACATAATTAATGAGGGATAGAGGGTTATACCATTGGCGGGATAACCCGTGCGTTGCTCTTTGATCGTCACAGCTGATGATGTCAGAAGTATCGTACATGGCGGCTAATCCATGTACGGTGACTGTTTGGGCGTTTGGATAGCTATGTGTGGTCTTGGAAGGGCTCGTGGTGGCCATGTGATGGTGGCAAGGAGCGGTACACATCGTATCCAGCCGTGTACAGTGGCGGTCAGCCATGCACAGCGGCTGTCCATCATGTGCAGTGGCTGCCCACCACATAAAGTGATGGTTTTAGACCTAAGGTTCGGCTAAGGGAGGTGCAGTGGAACTCGTGGTGGCGTCGAGGTGGCGCCATAGTGACTCACGATGGTGGATCTGGCCACACGATGAAGGAGAAGCCATGGGAGAGTGAGAGAGAGTGTGCATGCATGGGTGGCAGATCGGGGCTATGGGCAGTTGGGATGGCTCAGTGGTGGCCTAAGGAGGCTGGAGGTGGTGGTCATCTGCCGTGGGTGGCGGTGCACGGCAGTGGAGGGTGTGCAACCCGTGCTTGTGAGAAGGGGAAGCTCGTGCGTGGAGGAGGGGCTACTGGCCATGGGTTCAAGGGAGGAGGAAATGGGAGACTAGGAGGTGCCTGTGGTGGTGGCCGCGCACGGCGGTGCTAGGAGCATCGGTGGCCTCATTTTCATGGGTATGGTGCATGTGCACGACGGAGGGGAAAATGAGGCTAAGCTTGCTAGAGGATGATGGCCAGCGGAAGGAGAAGCTATTGTGGAGGTGGTGGCGCCGTTGGGGGGCGCACGACGGTGCAGTGAGCACAAGCCCATCCGGGCAGTGCACGGCCAACGGAGAGAGAGAGGGGTTGGGCTAGGGAGACTCGCCAGAGTGAGGTGCGGCTTGTGGTGCTGGCGGTGAGAGCTGCCGACGAACGGCGGCGTTGGGTTGAGGCGTGGAGATGAACTGCGTACATCGTACGCTGGGGAGAGAGAGAGAGAGAGAGAGAGAGAGAGAGAGAGAGAGAGAGAGAGAGCTGAGGAAAAAAGTGAGGGAGAAAGAGAGGGGGTCTTGGTATTTATCTCAGTCCCTTCGTCTGGGGATCCACGTAACGATCTAACGGTGGATCTCAAATACTGATTTGAAAATGCGTAAATATTAACTTAATTGAAAACGTTTAGAGAAATTAAGATAGAATATTATTTTAAACTAATTTTAGTTTATAAAATAATATTCCTTCATCATTAATAAAATGATGAAGTCTCACTTAACATATTAAAGAGAATAAAACCATTTAATTAATAAAAGCTTTCAACATAATTTAAATCTCATAATATTTTAAATACTTGAAATCATTTAAATAATGATATTAAAATTATTTCTGAGAATTATAATATTTTTGAAACTCTTCAAGAATATCATAATTTTCGTATTTAAAATCAAACTTAGTTCAATAATACTGGAAATACTCCTTATAAATATTTTCAGTATATTTAAAACACTAGGCGTGCCCTAGAAGTCAAAAGATATCTATTGAAACACGCCATCATGGTTCAGCACGCATGATGGGTCTCGCAGTCACTAGATAGAAGGGGCAGATAAATCACATAATCTCTGCCCTCAGGATTTGCTTACGTCCGAAAGAATGAACGTACGCCAGAAAGAGAGAAGCGTACATAAGAAGGAAGAAGCGTACGTAAGAAGGAAGGAGCAGGGTATTACAAGTGAATAAGTGGGTTGAGAACTACCTAAGGAGCTATGTCAGTGACAATCCTAAGGATTGGTCTAGTTAGGTTGCCTTGGTTGAATGGTATTATAACTCAACCCAACATGACTCAACTAAAATTACCCCCTTTGAGGCATTTTATGGCTACATACCACCTAAATTGACTAGTTACCTACCAAACACAAAAAGAGTAGCAGAGTTCGAGATTACCTTGCAGCAGAGGGATCAAATTTGGAACCTGTTAAAATAAAACCTTGTTAGGGCTCAGGAAAGGATGAAGAAGTATGCAAATAAAAATAGGAAAGAACAACACTACCAGGCAGGGGATTGGGTCTATTTACGACTACAGCCATATCGACAGTCTTCGATTCATCACAAATAGAGCTTTAAACTAGCCCCTCGTTACTATGACCCTTTCCAGATCCAGGAAAAAATCGGTGAAGTGGCTTACAAACTCCAGTTACCTAGCACAACACAGATACACAACATTTTTCATTTGTCCCAACTATAGCAAACCCTAGCTTAGAATGTAAACCCACTGCCTACCCTACCACCAGTTAATTCAAAGGGTATTTTGAAAGAGGAAATCATTTCAAGAAGGATGAGGAAAGTAAAGAACCTACCTTTAGTCTAGGTACTGGTTCGCTGGCAAGGGCAACCCGTGGAGGAAGTGTGAGATCTCTAGTTTTACTTATATTTTTAATCCTTATTTTTGAGGTGTTATATTGTTAATTTAATTATTGTGTTAATTAAAATATATTGTTGGTTATTTGTTTTGGATTTTATTTTATTGTTTTGTTAATTTATTTTAGAGTATGTTATTTAGATTATTTGTATTGTTTTTATTTTTGGGCTTGTGTTTATTTTTGGGCTTATTATTTGTGTTTTAATTCGTTGGGCCGTGTGTGTGTGTGTTGTTAGTTGAAGCCCAGCCGAACAAACCGGCCCAGCCCGTGGCCCGGCCCAGCCCGCGTGAACCCAGCCCTCACTAAACCAAACGGCGCTGTTTGGGTGAAGATGAAGCTAGGGCTTCATCTCTTCTCTTCTGCGCCGCCCCCTTCTATTTCTTCTTCTCCTTCTTCATTTCTTCTTCTTCTTCTTCCTGCGCGTAGCACGCAGCTGCTGCCGAACGGGACCCAGCCGTGAGCCACCTCCACCTTTGGGGACTTCTTGCTAAGAGTTCTCAGCAGGAATAAGTGTTGACTTCAATTCATGATATCCGAGTTCTTGATTTTAAGGAGTTAAAAACTTCGCAGGAAAATGACTCTAAGTTGTGTGACATTAGAGAAAGAGTCAAGAAGTCGCAAGGACCCGCGCATTTCAGTCTAAGTAGAGAAGATATTCTTTTATTTCGAAATCGTAGGGTGATTCCTACAGATTCAGAATTTAAAGAAAGAATCTTGACTGAAGCCCATGCAGCTCCTTATTCTGTTCATCCTGGAAGTACGAAGATGTATCGAGATTTGAAGAAAAGTTTCTGGTGGGAAGGTATGAAGAGAGACATTGCTTTATTTATTGAAAAATGTACTACTTGTCGACAGGTTAAAGCTGAGCATCAAAGGCCTGCTGGCTATCTTCAACCACTCCCGATTCCCGAGTGGAAATGGGACGACATCGCAATGGACTTTGTTGTAGGACTACCAAGAACGCCTAGTGGGAAAAATTCAATTTGGGTAATTATTGATCGTCTAACCAAGTGTGCCCATTTCTTACCTATATCTAACACTGATACTTTGGGAAGTTTGACTCGGTTATATGTCAAGGAAATTGTACGTCTTCATGGAATTCCCAAGAGTATAGTATCAAATAGGGACCCACGTTTCACATCTCACTTCTGGAAAAGTTTGCAAACAGCTTTGGGCACCAAGTTAAAATTCAGCAGTGCTTATCATCCTCAAACTGATGGCCAATCAGAACGCACTATTCAGACCCTTGAGGATATGTTGCGAGCCTGTGTTTTGGATTTTAAAGGAAGTTGGGAAAATCATCTATCGCTTATAGAGTTTGCTTATAATAACAGTTTTCAAGCAACTATTCAAATGGCCCTTTATGAAGCTCTTTATGGGAGAAAATGTAGGTCTCCCTTGTTTTGGGATGAAGTCGGCGAATGTAATCTACTTGGACCAGAAATTATTCAGGAGATGAGAAATCAGGTTCAAGTTATAAAAAACAAGATGACAGCTGCTCAGAGTCGTCAAAAGAGTTATTCGGACACGAGGAGAAGAGATTTATTATTTGAGGGTGGTGATTGGGTTTATCTCAAGGTTTCTCCAATGAAAGGTGTTAAGCGTTTTGGTAAAAAAGGGAAACTTAGCCCGAGATATGTTGGTCCTTTTCAAATTCTGGAGAAGGTTGGACCCGTTGCTTATCGTATTGCCTTGCCTGAATATTTTGGAGAGATTCATGATGTTTTCCACGTGTCGTCATTAAAGAAGAGCTTTGGGCAGCAAGAACCGCGTTTCGTTGACCCCGGAAGCATTCAACTTCGGCCTGACCTCACGTATGAAGTTGTTCCAACTCAGATCTTGGATAGAAAGGAACAACAGTTGAGATCTAAGTCGATACCATTAGTTATGGTATCATGGGGAGATCCTTTGGCTCAGGATTTCTCTTGGGAAAGAGAGGTAGATATGAGAAAGTTCTACCCTTACTTGTTTGGGTAGTTTGAGTGTTGCTTTCTTTCTCAAGCTTTTGATAAACTTTGTTTTGTATCTTGGTTTTTGAATCAAATGAAGAAATTGGCAATTTCGAGGACGAAATTTCTTTTAAGGAGGGGAGGTTGTGAGATCTCTAGTTTTACTTATATTTTTAATCCTTATTTTTGAGGTGTTATATTGTTAATTTAATTATTGTGTTAATTAAAATATATTGTTGGTTATTTGTTTTGGATTTTATTTTATTGTTTTGTTAATTTATTTTAGAGTATGTTATTTAGATTATTTGTATTGTTTTTATTTTTGGGCTTGTGTTTATTTTTGGGCTTATTATTTGTGTTTTAATTCGTTGGGCCGTGTGTGTGTGTGTTGTTATTTGAAGCCCAGCCGAACAAACCGGCCCGGCCCGTGGCCCGGCCCAGCCCGCGTGAACCCAGCCCTCACTAAACCAAACGGCGTCGTTTGGGTGAAGATGAAGCTAGGGCTTCATCTCTTCTCTTCTGCGCCGCCCCCTTCTATTTCTTCTTCTCCTTCTTCATTTCTTCTTCTTCTTCTTCCTGCGCATAGCACGCAGCTGCTGCCGAACGGGACCCAGCCGTGAGCCACCTCCACCTTCATCTCCCTCTCTCGTGTCGATCAGCATGCACCCCGAAGTCTTGCTGTCAACCCATGGCATCACACGGTTGCTTCTCCATCCGCAAGCTCCTCGGTGGCGAAGGGCATGGCTTCCGTGAGTGCTGCCGTGCCACGCGTCCGCGAGAAGACTCCCATTTCTCCACGGCTTGCTGCCGTTATTTCCTTCCTCCTCCGTGCGACACGGGTGCCTTGCAAACCGCCCCTTTGGCCTATTTATAGGCTCGGTTTTCTTAAAGTTTTAAAGGGCGATTTGAGTTCTATTTAGCTTTCATTTCTTGGTAATTTTAGTGGTTTAAATCTGTGATTTTGTTGGGAATCCGAAAGCTTGAGGCTGCTTTTGGCCGTGCTTGGTGTTTGTTCTATTGAGGGATTTTGTTGGTTGTTTCCGTGAATCAAATCCGTGAGTGTGTGGGCTGTCGGGCACTGTGTTGCCGTGTACCATTGTTACGCTGCCGCTTGTACAATTGTCCATTTCGTCATGTATGTAATTTTCTCTAGTAATATTATGTGTAATTTCTCAAGTTTATAAATAAACTGTATTTATTGGCTTTATAAATTGTTGTTTAAATTGTAAAATTTGTTGGCTTGTTGGAAATATATTGCGTTTGTTGAAATATTGGGCTTTAAACGATGTTATGGAAAAATGGGCCTTGGGCCATTGGAATTATTGAGAATTTGTAATTTAATTAATTAAATACATATTTCAATGAACTGTTGAAAAGCATATTTATCGTTTTATTAAATTGTGCGGTGATGTCACGAAGTCTGTTGGATATTGATATTGCTGCGTGTGTTTCATGACCCCAAGCCGAGATGGGGCATTATCTCGGTGGAGCTCCTCTGGTCACTCGGGAACGTAACAGACTGACGTAACGTCCCCTGAGTTGTCGCAGGGCGACAACGGGAACGGACGAGACGGTAACGCTCCCGTACCGATTCCATGACCTTTGGCTGGCGAGGTTAGAGGATGATCAGCTACGTATGCGCTAAGCGCGGAACTGAGCATCACTCGTTACGAAGTCTCATGCAAGGATGTTACCCGTGATGTGACGAAGAGAGCCAGGTCGTGCGGATGGTCCCTAGGGGAGACCGTGGCGCATGCTTAATGACTAATAATTTTGATTGGACCAAAAGGGGATTTTTGGTGTAAGTGACTAAAAAGTGTATTTTGGGAATAAATATATATATTTGGTATTATTGTGAATTATGTGCATTTGGGAACGCGTGTTACTTCTTATATCTCCTAAATGTAATTTTCGTTAATTATGTACTGAGATGTCATAATCTCATGGTGGTGTTTTACCCTACGGTTCCGTTTTATGGTTCCGTAGAATCTGACGCAGAGCCTGAGTATGAACCCGAGGAATCAGCTCTGCCAGAGGGTTAACTTGCTGAGTTACTGTTCAGTGTTATGGGATTTGTTTCCCCTATGTTATTTTCTGTATTTACTTTATCTGTCAGATGACTGTTTAATCCTTGTAAAGTTATGTTATATGTTTTAAAAACAAATTCTGGTATTGAATAAAGAAAGACTTTTTATTTCTCCGCTGCGTATATTATTTTGTACACTTATTGCATGTTGTACACACTCTGAGCACTGGTCAAGGGGGTGCGTGATCCGTGTGATCATCATCCCGGTGTCACGAACTCCACTAAAATAACACGTGGGGGTCGAGGGCGCCACAGGAAGCTTCCTGGGAACCATACCGACAGCTATGCAGGGACTTCTCTCACCTTGTGGGCAAGGTTCTCTAAAGGAGGGCGATTTGTTACACAACGGGCTAGGGGCAGAGAAGTGAAGAGGAGATGCGCAGCAGGGGAGGGGCGCACGAAGTGTATGAAGAAATGTGAGGAATTGGGAAAGAAGAGATCGACCGAACCCTAGAATGTTTAAGTGTGATTATGGGCTTCAGATTATGGGCTTCATGGGCCAGATGGAAGGAATGGTCTCGAGCTTCAGTTTTACAAGGAACATGGGATGGAAGCTTCACCTACTGGGCCATTGTTATTTTCTTTTCTTTCAGATGTATTAGCTATAGCCCATGAAATGTTCAAGGGCAGTTTAGTCATTTCTTGCTTTTAGTACTATTTAGGTCTGTCACTCTGACAAAGTTAGTTATGCAAATAATCCAAAATATTCTGTACTCTTTGAATTTGGAGGAGCCTCCCTCGAAGCAAGCCTCACTTTCATCTTTATCAATATACATATTCGCATTTTTAGTATCATTTCTCATTCATCTATCTTATTACATTCATCTACTACAATTAATCTTTTAGTTAGGTTATCATGTACTATCTTTTAATTTTTTCAGATTTTGTATAGCTGAATTATTGCCTCTTGCGTGCGCAACAGGACAACACCGTACCGGAGATGTCCCCAGCAATGGGAAAGTATGCAGGGTCTGTGTATAAAACTTGCCCATTTATTCGAGCTTTTTCTATTCATTAATGTCATCGCTATATTTTTTATTATTTTTTATTTTTTAAAAATAATTTTGATTTTATTTTTTTTAAATAATTAAATTCTTCTACTCATTATTTATATATTATATATTTAATAAAATAAAAATAATAAAAAAAATGGTGTGTAATGTGTGAATATTATGAATTGAATTTATCTCTTCAATTTTGTAAGCGATTTATTTCTGGAAGAAGAAACGACCACTTTAATTCCCTCTTCTAATTAAAGCCAAAGCTCAGCTTTTATTCAGTAATAATAATAACAGTATTATAATTATAATAAGAATAAGAATACCTCAAATACAAATAAAGCAAACAAAATAAAAACATAATTCACCACATACATATATTCATTGCTACAAAACTTAGACTGGAAATAGGGATAGCTCTAAGGGCAAGTTTGGGATGAGATAAGAATTTTATGTTTTATTTTAGTGTTTAAAATATTATGTTTTAGTATTATTATTGTATTAGAATTTGAAAAAATTGAATTGTTTATTATATTTTATATAGAGATTTAAAAAATGTGTAATGATGAGATGAAAAATTTATAATTATTTCCAAGCTCATATCCTCGATTTTCACTCCATCTTCGAGCTTCCAATCGAAGTGGTGAATAAGAGAACCTAACATCAGGTGGAGTATTCTCGTCGCCAAAGGATAACAAGGACATATTCTTCTTCCACCATCAAATAGTATAAGCTCAAAGTTCCGACCTTTAACATCAATATCAGAGATTCCAAGAACCTCTCTGGCATAAATGAACTTGCATTTTCCCATAAGCTCGGGTCTTGGCCTATGGCCCATGCATTCACTAGCAATTGTGCACCCTCTGGGATAACATAGCCGCTGATTTCTACATCTGCATCGGCTTTTCTAGGTAGTAAAAATGGAATTGTTGGGTGCAGTCTGAACGTTTCTTTGACTATGGCTTGTAAGTAAGGTAACCGTGCAATATCCGATTCCTCTATTTGGTTGCCTTTCTCAATTACCTACTTCAGCTCTTCTTTGGCTTTCGACAACGCCTCTGGGTTTTGGAATAGTTATGCCATTGCCTATTCCACTGTGGTTGCAGTTGTCTCGGTGCCCGCAACAAATAGGTCCTAATCCAAAACATCATCCCAAAAAAAAAAAAAAAATTTGAAAAATCTTCTTTCCATATTACAATGGATGAAGATGTTAGTTTTAGGCATAGATTATATGAACCATCTCAATTCCTTTAATCTTATCTCATTTAATAATTATAATATTTTTAAATTATCACGTAAATATAATAAATAATTCAATTTTTTTAAATTTTAAAATAAAAATAATATTAAAAAATAATATTCTAACAATATTTTATCTAACTTTCAACTTTCATATCATCTTATCTCATATGTTTAACCAAACGAGTAGCAGAACTCATTTAATAACGATAACTAGGGCTATAAAAATAAACCAGAGAAGCGGCCCATCCCGGTTGGTTCGGTCCAATTCTAGACCGGTTCGGTTTGGATTAGTTCCTCCATTTTAAAAATTGGTCAAAACCAGTTCCGATTTTAGGTTTTCTGGCACCAAACCGGTTCATATATATATATATATATATATTTATGTTTTTTAATTAATTTTTTTTTATATAATATCTTATATATAATAAGTGCCAATAAGTAGGAAGGGCTTCGTTCATTTTTTCCATTTTTGTCCTTCATTTGGTATTTTTTTCCATTTCTGTACCTCTTGTCATTCTTAGTCTATTTACGATTTTATCCTTTTTGTCCTTATTTTTGTTCTTCTTGAATTCCTGTGTTTTCATTTTATCAAATTCTAAATTTTTCTTCTCCCGTTTTCCACCGCCTTCTCGAATTCCTTTTTTTTTTTCTTCATCTTATCAGATTCTAGATTTATTTTTCCCCCATTTCCCACCGGCTCCATTTTCTATTCATTTTTCTGCTCTGTCCTCAGTTCTCCTATGTTCTGGATTTTGGTTCTACCATATTCTTTCCTAGTTCTTATCCTTCTGCCAAATTCGTTTCCAAATGTTATTCTTTTCATCGCCGCTTGAACCAACTTATTTTGAATATAAAATCATATTTATTTCTAGTTATTATCCTATGTTCTGCATGAAGCAACCTAACATAACCACAAAGAGTGATGAGCACAGCGTTGCCGTGCTTAGAGGTTTCATGTGCACCATTTTGGTGGTTGACGGTGGGGCTACTCGAGTTGGTGAGTGAGACTCACAGTGATGGGTCTGAGCAATGGAGGCTCACCAAGCTGCCTCCGGTAAGGGTATTAGCTGGTGATGAGTGTACGAAAATACACTCTAAATACTCTATTATTGGACTAAAATATTAATAAAAATTATTGGAATTAATGTGTATTCTTGAATTGAGTTTCTATTTACTTTGAAATACTCCTAAGCATATTTTTATGTTTAATTTCAAAGTCTATAAAAGAGCAAGTCCAAACCCATTCAAATTCAAAGGACTTTCAAGTGGACAAGATGTTGGAACAACCTAAGAACTTTCAACGAGTGTAGGACTCTTCAAATAAGGATAATGATGGGGTTTGAGAGTAATTCGGATCAGAATCCAAAATGCGCTAGGAGACATAATGGACATACTTTAGTATTTTAATCATAACTTTCCACTCAAATATCGGATTGATACGATTCTTGATGCGTTGGAAATCTATCTCAAAGGGCTACAAAGTTATCTCTAATAAGGATTTCCAACTTCAAACTCTTGAAGCGCGTACGTGACTGCCAAGTTGACACTTAAAATTTAGACAATTTTGTATGTGGGAATATGAAAACATTAGGGTTTCTTTCCTATCCTATTTAAGCATATCATTAGCACGAAATTGGAGAGTTCACAAGAGGGGAGATGACTCGGTTTGAAAAAGGAATATCTGACATTAATTTTCATGGTTGCCATTTGCTCTATTTTTCTCTTGAGATTTTTGTTGTCCATTATATTTATGGGTAACTAAATTCTCAAGTAGGACTACGGAAGAACTTGCACACTAGATGGTATTTTTAATTTATTTTTAATTTATGTATTTGATTTTTAATTACTAAAACTCTTTTGTTTTATCATTCTCAATTCATTGTTGATATTTTCTTCTCCGAATAATCATAGAATTTATTTTGTTTATGGATTCAGTCATATTTTTTCTATTGAATGGATTAGCTCTTTGATTATATTTGGATCAATTATTTATCTATATTGATTTAATTCTTTGTTGCAATATCGTTTCCTGAGTATATTGTCATCGTTAGATTTTCTTAATGGTGATAATAATATACGTATTTTAAAAGTAGTGAATGATTTTTCAAAGTGTTACATTTGGTTTAATCTTGCTTTATAAATCTATACCTTCCGATTGTGAATATTAAGAATTGAGTTCCCAATTGAGTTATTCAATGAATTAAGAATAATTAAAATACCATATTTGTGCAAAGGATTCCCGACGCTATACTGTTTGTCAAACTTGAGTACTTTTTTCGTTAGTCACTTTACTTCACTTTAATTTACATTTAAAATTAATTTTTGTTCTCCATTAATCATTTAATCTATTTCTTTAGTTTCTTTGTTCCTTCTACAATTTTTTTAATTTGTCTCTCTGTGGAATCAACACCCCAAAGTTGTGCTACAACTACTGCATTATTCTTTGGTCATAATCAAATTTTGGAACCATTGCCGGGGAGACGGTAGAAGAATTCTTAAATAGTTTTTCTTTCTAGCAGTTTATAAAGACGGTAACTTCGTTCATTCTTTTAACTTGCTGCATTATTTTTTTCTTCTTTTTTTTCATAGTATTTTTATTCTTTTAGTATTTTGTTATCTTGCATGCACAAATATAAAGACATCTTGGGTAGATTTGCTTGTAGGCATGTGGAAGAGTTAGAATCAAATTTTTTAAATCTTTTATTTGACAATTCATCTAGTCCCAAAGAAATGAGTGAACACGATGATCAAACCATTAGAACTCTTCATGATTACCTCCACCCTACACGCACAACCACACCATCATGCATCATGTTTCCAGCTAATACTTGCAAACTGGATTTTAAAAGAGGGATGATATAGTTACTCCCTACTTTTCATGGCTTAGAAAATGAAAATCCATATGTGCACATTAGGGAGTTTGAGGAAGTAGTTGCGACTTTTCATAGTCAAAATGCAATTGATGACGTTGTGAGACTTAAGTTCTTTCCTTTCTCTTTGAATGATAGAGCTAAGAGTTGGCTATACTCACTGAGACCTCGATCTATAGGGTCATGGAATGAGACGACTCAGTTCTTTTTTAATAAATATTTTTTTCAACATAAGACTAATGCTCTAAAAAGGCAAATCTCCACCTTTGCAGAAAAGGACATTAAAACTTTGTATCAGTCTTGGGAAATATTTAAGAAGTTGTTGAGTATGTGTCCTCACCATGTGTATGAGAATTGACGCTTAGTGAGCTATTTTTATGAGGGACTTACACCTAGAGAGTGCCAATTTGTGGAGATGATGTGTAATGGTGAGTTCTTATATAAAGATCCTGATAAGGTTATAGAATACCTCAATGAACTTGTTGAAAAAACTCACACTTAGACTGGACCTAGTGCTACTGAGAGCACAAATAGGTCACGACCTGCAGGAACCCAAATGGTGGTGAAATTTACCATCTTAGGGAAGAGGATAGCCTAAAGGCTAAGGTTGAGATGCTTAGCAGGAGTTAGATGTGTTAAAGATTAAGGACTTAAAGCTAACACACGTGACTAATCATGCAGAGTCTTTTGGATCATGTTTTGTGTGTGGCAGGGTAGATCACCTCGCCCAATAGTGTGTCACATTTGCTGAGATAAGAGAGATGTATGAAGAATAATGTAATGCCTTAGGTATGTACAATAAGCATTTTACACATTTCTCTGATACCTATAATTTAGGATGGCGCAATCACCCCAATTTTAGCTGGAAGTCTGAAAACCAGCAGCCTGCACAACCCCCTAGATCATATCCAACACCATATCATGCACCTCCATCTTCTAGGAGTCCTTTAGAAGACACTTTGCACGCTTTTATTGAGGCACATGGTAAGACTAACCAAAAGTTTGAATATTTGATTACGCAGGTTAAAGAAAATAAGAAGATAAAAAGCCAAATGTCCAAATTGATGAGCTTCTTGAGTGTGAATGAGCATGGCAAGTTCCCTTTTCAAGCTCAATCCAAACCCCACGGTCAACATATGGCTAAATGAAATTTGAAGGAGGTCAATGTCATTGTGACACAAAGTAGTATGTCCTCACACATCCTAACAACTGATAAGCCAGAGGATGTTAAAGAGAAACAAAGCAAGGATAGTGCTGAGTTGCCCAAAGAAGCCGAGGTAATCAAAAGCCCAGTTAAGGTACTATTTCCTCAAGCATTAAAATCTGGTATACGAATTTTGGATTCTAGCAATGAAATCTTGGAGAACCTCAGGCAGGTAAAAATCAATCTTCCTCTTTTGCATGTTATTAAACAAGTTCCTACTTATGCAAAAGTTCTCAAATATTTGTGTACAGTTAAGAGGAAGCACCATGTTAAGAAGACAGCATTTCTAACAGAGCAAGTCAGTGCTCTAATTAAGCAGCGAATTCCTCGTAAGTACAAAGATTCTAGTTGTCCAACCATTGTATGTAATATTGGGAATCATGAGTTTGGACAAACGTTGATAGATTTAGGAGCTAGTGTAAATTTGATGTCTTATTCCATTTATTTGCAGCTTGGTTTGGGTGAAATTAAGCCTACTTCTGTTGTGCTTCAATTGACTGATCGTTCAGTTAAGAAACCTAGAGGGATAGTTGAAGATATTTTGATCCAAATTGAAAAGTTTTACTACCCTGTTAATTTTTTAATTTTGGATACTCAATCCGTTGTTGACTTCGACTCTAAGATTTCTTTCATATTAGGTAGACATTTCCTTACTACTGCTAATACACTTTTAAACTACAGAAATGAGCTGATGAAACTATCTTTTGAAAACATGATCATGGAGGTCAACATTTTTCACATCAATAACCAGCCTAGGGAGGATGACGAGTGCCACCAAACATACATGATTGACACACTCATAGACAAAGGAGTTCACACAACTCATGATTCTGATTCCCTTGAATATTTTCTTCTTAATTATGAGTTTAATACTATGAATGATTCATCTGATGCTGTTGATGTTTGTGCTATTTCTGATGAACCTCAGGATTATGGCCCACATATTTGGTAATCGAAATTTGAGGAGCTGTCTAAGAAAAGTGAAAAGCAGACTCCTTCAAGCATGGATAGTCCCAAATTGTAATTGAAGTCATTGCCCTCAGATCTTAAGCATGCATTTCTCAGCCGAGGTGACATTTTTCCTATTAGTATTTTTTCGAAATTAAATGTTGGTAAGCATAAAAAATTTAAGTTGACCGAGTTGGAGGAGTTGAGAAATGATACTTATGAGAACTCTAAAATCTATAAAGCTAAAATGAAAGCATTTCATGATAAAAATATTAGTAGGAAGACGTTTAAGCCTAATGACCTAGTGTTATTATATGATTCTAGAGTCCATAAACACCTAGGAAAACTTAGGTCTAGGTGGACTGATCCTATTGTAGTAAAAATTATTTTTGCAAATAGGGTGGTAGAAATAAAAGACCTTAAGGATGGTCGGATTTTTAAAGTAAATGGTCAACGCCTTAAAATACTAATTGATAGGCAAGTTTCGAAAGTGGAAAATATTCCACTTGTGGATCTGGTCTATCAACATTGACCACACCACGCAGATATCTTTTTCTTTATTTGTTTTGTTTTATTTTTGTTTTCTCTTATTTTCTTTCTTTTCCTTTTTGTTTACTATTGTTTCCTTTGTTTTTGTTTGCATATTAGTTTCATTTTATCATTTTAGGTTACCATCTTAGGTGCTTAGCGAGCTGCCCACGTCACTCATCACGTGTATTATACCATTTTTAGTTATTTCTCATTCAAATTTGATTCTTAAATATTGAGGACAATGTTTCATTTAAGTTGAGGGGTAGTGGTGCAAATTCAATATTTAAAATGCTTGTTGGGATTCTGTGACATATTTTCATGTGTTAAATTTTTTTTAATTTTGCATCACACGTGCATCTTTTTCACATGTGTACTCATTCTCATTCATAACCATTTTCTTGAATTCACCAAACTCACCATAATCATTTTTACTGAGGCATTCACAGAACCTCTAATGCACTCATCCAAGGTTTGTGGTAAGATGGTGGTTTGACACATGTAGCTAGAGAACTCTTTTACTTAAGTATTCATGTGAGTTTTAGAGAGGATTGAGAGCCTACAAATGCAGTAAATTGTGATAAGCATTTATTGATCTGTTGAATTGGGCACTTCTTGTGAGAATATCATTACATGGTTTTGTGGTAAGATGGTGGATATACTTGAGATATGACCAACGTCAACTTAAGATCAACGTTTGAGTCTTTCAAGCTAACCCTTTTCCATCATAGACCCCTAGTAGCCAACTTTGAGCAAAAAAACACATGTAGCTTTTTCTTTTCATATGCCCACATTATCATTACCTCTCCACATTAGAGTATAACCTACACACTTATTTTTCCTACCCTTATTACTTCCAAGTGTGTATTAGATGTGAAATTCTTATTTCTTGCACGGAATTAACTCATTATGTAATACACACTTATTAAGTATGCATTACATAATTAATAAAAAATCAATTTCTTTTTTAATTTACTCATTAACTAAACTCAATTTTTGAATAAAAATTTTAAAAGATACATCTCCAGCATGTTCCATCAACTCAACTGCTGAATAACCAAATGTCTCTTCTGCTGCTTCACCAAACATAGTAGCAGCTAGCTTTCTAGTATTATCGTCTAGTTCAACATATGCCCTAGTACTTTAAATGCATTGAATATATTATTTTCAATTTGAATAGTGTTAAATTTTAAATTAAATTAGATATCAATTATAAATTAAAATTGTAATATACATACCGTGGTTTGCAGACTCCTTGACTTTTGCAATATATACAAATGAAGCTTTCATTGTATATATATCAATTATTATATGATAGCAATGATTAGAGGAGAACCTGCTGGATAAAGAGTTGATTAGAAGATTTGGAGATATTGTTTACAGATGAATTTGCCTCTGAATTAATGACACAAACATCAACACCAAGAAGAACACATACTTCACAAGACAAATATTCTTCAATGATATCAAGATAATATCATAATTCCATTGTCTCTTTGAACGAATGTTGTATGTATATTAGATATCATTGTTTAAATATCGAGCAATCGACGTAGTCATTTGATCACCAACATATGTATCGAAATCATAATCACCAAATGATGTGGAATCATTTATACGAGTAACGAATCGAGTTGCTTTTGGATGCTCTCTATTTAGCATATCTTTCTTTTTGTTTTCTACAGATCTCTTCATTTTTCGCTTATGGTAAATCTCTATACATGATTATTTTTGCAAATTGTTTTCCATGATCTTCAAAAAATAGTTTACAAACTTAAATTTTATATAAATTTATATTTTCATTTGTAAATTTTTTTAAAAAATTATTTACAGAAACTTACCACTTCTTATTATGTTAATGAAGGAAATGATTGTTTCAACTATTGGATACCGTTCTACACAAGCAAGATGAAAGAAATAAATAACAATTATTTCCTACGCTCAATTAAATAAATAATCAAATGATAAAATACTATGAAATTGGAATCTAACAAAAGCATATTTCAATATTACATACAAAAAATGTTTTAGAAACTATTTGTCAAACTTAATTCCCTATTCCAATCTTAATGTTTTATTTGGATGTTATGATTTTTTAGTTTTTTTTTATTGTTGATTTTTTGGAAAAAGGGGATGGTTTGAGTCTTGGGGAAAGAGATCGATCAATGTGGCATGTGATTTGTGTCAGTCGGTTTCTTATTGTATCTAAATCATTAAGATTTACACATTTTTTTAATTTTTAATTATTATCTTTTAAAATTTTGTATCCTCCGATATATATAGGTTAAGTGTTTGGGTTTATATGTCAATGTGTCAAGTTGTGTGTCAGTGGATTTATATGAACTTAGCTAAAAAAAAGGTAGAAGTGCGTCAATCATTCAGAAATTTTTACTAAACAATCAATTCTTCATTTTTAATTGTTCATTTTGGATTTTTTCTTATTATTTGCTTAATTTGTTTCTTTTTTTTTTCTAGATTATATATATATATATATAAAGGGTTTATGTGTGTCAATCACATAAACATATAAACGCTGCTTCAAGTTTTATTAATGCATTACTAAATTTCAGAGAAAAAAAATATAAATATTGCGTATTAATAATATCCTTCTGTATGTCAATTTCTCATTTCACTTCCATCTTCTCTCCGTTCCCTCTCTCTCTCTTCTATTTTTCTATCTCCTTTCTCGATTTTCCAAGCCTTCTCTTCTCTCTCATTTATGTTCTTCTCCCTTCAATCTTCATCCCTTAATCCCTCCCTCACTCTCTATTTCTTCCCAAACCTACTCCTCTCTCTCTCTCTCTCTCTCTCTCTCTCTCCCCGCTTAATCCTTCTCCCTCACTCTGCTCAAGATCTTGCTATTTATGATGAAAACTATTGCGTATTTTTTACACACGGTGCTCAAGGTTACAATGGATGTTTCTGAAATGGGTTTATTATAAGATTATTTCTCTCTGGTATATTATATTCAAACAAAAGGAAAATAATTCAAGTACTATGAAAAAAAACTAATATGTAGCCCACACAAAATAATGGGTGCTGAATCATATCTGTATATGCATACATACTTGTATTTCTATGTGTATAATGTATACTCATCAAATCCGAGATCATACTTTCAATTATGTTTTGTTCCTTTTTCCTTGTTTTCTGTTTTGCATGTTCTTCTATTTAGTTGTTTATTAAAATGTAATTTAAAAATCAAATTGTAACTTCATCTTCTGTTTTTGGTGTTTTCTTTTCAGGTTCTGGGTGGGGGGCTTCAGAGCTTAGCATTTCTTTCTTTCAACTTTGTAAGTATATGTTTTATTAAGTATTAAGTTTCTTTGTTTTGTTGTGATTTCATGTCTTGATTTATTCATTTATGGTTTAATTGTGTATAATTTTATATTCATTAAACTAAGAGCTCTCTATACCTTAAAAAAGAAGTTTACAATAGCATAAAGAACACAACATAGTAAGCATAGGATAGTTTAGGATATTTTAAACTAAAAAATTTTATGGATTTCATATTCTTCCTTTCAAAATTTCAGATTTAGGATAGTTTAGTTTGTTACTTTCAAAGTTAGGAAATGTTAGTTATATGCACAAGATGTTTACTTAGATTTCTTTATTAGTCTTTTGTAACTTATTGATAGAAAACTGGTGTGAAATATGCAGATCTAGAAGGCAAAACATGATTTTTTTTTTCCTAATAGTTAACATAAAATAGATTAATAAAGATACGAATGATTACCTTAAACCTAACAAAATTTTAATACCTCCCAACAGCAGAAAGATCAATACAATCCGAAATCAAAATAGAGAGGGATTTTGATTTTGGGATTTAGAAGAGAAGATAAACATAAACCATATATTTGAAGAATTAAAAATTGCTGATTAATATAGATCAATGCTTTCAACCAGAATAAATCCCTAGTAGCTTCCAACTGCACAAAGATGAATACAAACTCAAGGAAAAATAGAAGCGATGTCTTCGACAGTGAATGTGTACTTGATGCGTTTGTGTGGATTATTCTTTAAATTTTATTCATTTATATTTATTTTTTTAATATGTAATTATCAATTAGAGAATTGTAACGTTAATTAGACGAGATTAATGTCTAATAGAGTAAATACAATGAATGATAGAATGCATGTGCATGCAGATGTATTAGTAGGAATTGATTACAAATAAAAGGTTTGATGGACTTAAATACTTGATTTAGGTTATTGTTAAATTTGAATATGTACAACCTGAATTAGAGATAAATCCGTGAACCGATAATTTCAATGAGTGAAAATACAATCGTTCCCTGAGTCATAAATAAGGCATCAACATTGCGTTGTTTAGAATTAACAATTTCAATGGATTTTTCTCATTTCTCATAATTTGAATGAGTGAAAATTCTTTCATAAATAGGATAATAAATTATTGTTTTCAAATTCAGAAGATAATTTAAGTTATCAATATAGATGCAGTTGTTTAAAATTAACAATCAATAATTTATTTTTAAATAGACATAAAACAACCAATAAATTATTGTTTTGAAATTATCAATCAAAATGTAATATTTAATGAAGTTTAATTCAAATATGATGGTCGATCCATAATAACTTCAATATGTCCGTTACATTCACAGTACACGGACGGATTTAGACGAATGGTGTTAACTTTAACGGAGAAACAACAAAAACCATTAAAACAAAATTTGCCGTTTAATAGCCAAACATTCAATGGAGTAAGTATTAGGTAGTCCAAATCAAGAATATGCACTATTTAAATTTTATTGCAATCTTTTATGTCATTAAAAATTAATTCTTGTATAAATAGTGAATAAGATGAAAATACCACATAATTTATATTTCTAAAATAATCAATGATATTTTTAATCCAATCTCAGGGAACATAACTTAGCTATAGCGACAGCCTCCACTAATAACCTTATTGACTGATAAAGCAAGTGACACTTTAGATAAACGGTCTAACTATAATGCATCATCAACCATTCTAACTTTTAACACTCAGTTATGCAAAATCTTCCTAGTTTTGTATAAAAATCTGTCAACCTCAATCTATAGATAAAATATGGGCTCGAATCAATTATTTTGGCTTCATTTATTTATTTTTAATTATATACTCTAGAGAGATTGTAATTGAGTATTTTGTCAGAAAATTATTAAAGCTATCTTACAAAGTAAATTTATAAATTAACATATTTTTATATAATACGTTAAGGATTGTTTGGATGTTGATATGGTTTCATCTCATCCCATATTATCTTATCTCATCTTATTTTATCATATATCTACATCCAAATATCATTCAAATATACATTTTTCAATTTCAAAGTTTTAACTTTTTTATCTAATTACTAAAACTTTTCTAAACTTTCAAACAAAATACAAAAAACAATTCTGGCTTGTTTGGAAATAATCTCATCCTAAAATTCTCCTATCATTTCATCTCATCTCATCCCATCTTCTTTTCAAATATAATTCAAATACAAAATTTTCAAATTAATCATTACAACTTTTCCAAACTTTCAAACAAAAAATAAAAAATAATTCAATTTTTTAAATCCCAAAACAAAATTTATATTCTAATAATATTTTAATTTTATAATATTTTTTATTCAATTTTTTCTTTTCTTTCCCAAAACACAAAAAATATTCAGCTCAAATTATTTCACTACTATTCACAAATTATCTTAGTACTATTTACAAAATTTTCATCTCATCTCACTCCCCAAACGAGAACTTTTTCAAATCTCGAAACAAAAATAATATTAAAAAATATATTCTAATAATATTTGAACTTTATAATATTTTTATTCAATTTTTTTTTTCATTTTCCAAAACCTTATAAAGCATCATAACTCAAACAATTTTACTACTATTTACCGATTTATAATTTCATCTAATTTTTCAAGCATCCCCTAAATCTACTTTACAATAAATATAATTTTATACTCTTTGTATTATATCAACTATGTTAATTTATAAGTTTACTTTTATAAAATCTCACTAAAGTATATCTAATTTTGGATATAGAAACCATCTCATCTCATCTCATCGTTACAATTTTATCAAATTTTCACGCAAAATATAATAAACAATTCAACATTTTCAAATCTCAAAACAACAATAATATTACAAAATAATATTCTAACAGTATTTTATTTAACTCATATAAAACCATCTTATCTCATCTCATCTCACTATCCAAACGAGTCCGGCACAGTTTGAATTGAGAAACACCCTCAACCCATCTTATCTAGTCTCATTTCATCATTATAACTTTCATATACTTTCACATAAAATTTAATAAATAATTTAATTTTTTTAAAATCCTAAAATAATAATAATATTAAAAAATAATATTTTAATAATATTTTATTTAACTTTTAACTTTTATCTCATCTCAACTCACTATCCAAACCTAACCTTAGGCTGCATTTGGTTTCTAAACTCAGCTGAGTTCATTCTAATTTTAAGCTAAATCTAACATTTAAACACCCAACTCTCAAATTACTAAACTCATCCCAACTCAAAACTTTCTTATACGTGGGACCCACAATCTTTTTCAACTTAAAACATTTTTATACGTGAGACCCACAACATTTTTCAATTTTCTATAAAAAGTATTAAACTCATCTTAACGTCCAAACACACTTTAAACTCAGTTTAGATGGCCCCACATAACTCTCTTTACTACTAAACTCATTATTATTCATAAAGAACTCAACTGAACTCAATTGAACTCAGCTTAACATCCAAATGCAGTTTTAGGGCAGGTTTGGGAATGAGATGAGAATTTTGTGTTTTGTTTGAGAGTTTAAAATATTGTGTTTTAGTATTATTATTATTATATTGAGATTTGAAAAAAGTGAATTGAGGTTTGAAAAAATTGAATTATTTATTATATTTTATATGAAAATTTGAAAAAAGTATAATAATGAGATGGGAATTTTGTGTCTTATCCCACCCCAAACCTGTCCTTAGTCTCCGGTCGAATTGTGATTTGAAAAAAATTAAATTATTTATTATATTTTATATGAAAATTTTAAAACAATATAATAATAAAATAAAATGAGATGTAAATTTTATATCTTGTCCCACTCCAAAACTGCCCTTATTTTCCGGTCATTTATTCTAATTTTAATTTAATAAATGTTTATTTATTAAAAAAAAAGAAGTGGCAATGTAGATACACACCTTCAAGGGCACTCTCGTCACAGATACAGAAAAAGAAAGAAAAATACAGTAAAACGCTTCGTATCGATTGGGAATCTCTTTCCCCTCCCAGGTTTCTACCGCCTTCTTTTCAAGTCTTCCTTTCTTTCCTTTCTCTTAGGGTTTCTTAGGTGCGTTTCCTCCGCACAGATAAAAAAATGTTACAGAAGAAAACCTCCTCCTCTCTCTATAATTGATCCAATTCCCCATGGCCTGATTCAGCTCCTCTTTTTTTTGTCTGGTAACAACCTTCGCTGCTCACCTTTTTTCATTGTTTTTCATTTCTACTCGTGTATTTGTATTGGTAGGGTTCAGTAACACTGTGGTGCTGAAAGGCTTTCAAGTTCAGTTAGTATTCTTTTTCTTTTTAGTTTCTATTTTTGTTATTCATGGATGAATTTGTGTATCAGCGGGTTAATTTGAGAGTTGACGATCTTGTTTTATAGATTTGCGAGGGAGATTCATTATTTACTATTGGGTTGCTAAGCTGGTTTGGATTTGATACTCAAAATTTGCGTTTGTGGCTGAGAGGTTTCTGTCTGCTGTTAGTGACTCTTTTTAGTTTAGTTTGAACCGTATATGCATGTATAAATACAACCACACCCATATGTATTTAATTGCCAGTTGGAAGCTGCAGCAGATAATTTTAGACTTGGGTGTATGTTTTGAGGATTGAAAGTGGTATTTGCTTGGTGAGATTCTCTAGCTTCTCTAATAGTTTCTTTCTGCTGTTCTTAGTTCCATATTGAGACCCTTATTGGTACAATATTCTTGTCTGATGGAGGGCTTTGAAATCTTTTAGACTTCCTGAGGTAACTAAAGATGGAGTTCTTCACACACACACACACACACACATCTCTTATTGGATTGAAGTTTTCAGATTTTTCCATCTCATAATACAAGATAATGAAATGCAATTGATAAGGAAAGTCAAAGATATTATAAGTACGAAGATGACAAAAAATCTTAACCATTATTTAAAAATAATGGCTTAGATTGAAGATTTTCACTTTGGAGTTGTGCTAGGAGGTCTAGAGGATCGTAGTCCTATTGGAGGTATTAAGTTGTTTTGTGATTAGAAGTTGATCTTTCAAGGGTAAGTAGGTGTTAATGTCATTGGGGATAACAAATAACAAATCTGACTGTTTCATTAGGAAGTATTACGTGTACTTTGAATGAGAGGAATGGTCGCTGTTTTGATAATAGGGAACATTTGATGGGAGGGTTTAGAGATTTTTTCTTTCATACATTGTTACTTTGGGCTTCGGCTATTGTATTGAATGGGATTAGTTTTAATGAATTTTATGCCGTTTTTCACTGTTCTTAGCTTGTAATTAGGTTTAAATCTTGTATACTTCCCGTGTTCTTGGGCTTTGCCTAATTATGTGGAGTATTGAATTCTTCTAACTTAGATAAAAAAAAAAAAAAATTATTGCATGGCTTTCTGGGTCTGAAATATACTATTCTTGCCTCCCCACTTATTCTTCCCTATCATGCCAGTTGCCTTCTTATGCAGTTATTTGAGATGGATGAAAGTCTTAAGCTCCTTTTGGTGGCTTTTATTTGGGAAGTTAGTTATTTTTTCTTAAGTAGAAGTTGAAGCAAGCTAGGGTTTCCAATAAAATGTTGTCTGCAGTTCAATGTTATGGATCCATCCAGCATGATGTTCTTTTTAATTATCATTCAGTAGTACGTGTTGAACTCTATTGTATGCTCACCTTTTATTTCTAAATCTTGTGTAGGAGTGGCAGTCTGGAATGGAAATGTATAATTTTTCTGAACATGGAAACACAGAGACTTATCTGGTACTTTCTTAGTAATTGCTTGAGCTTTTTTACTTTTTAGCCATTATTTAGTCAACTCCTTGTTCAAATGGTCTTGTGAAGGTCAGTTCTTGTATCAGTTTTGAGTTATTTTGATGTTCTATAACATCTCCATGTCTTGAGTTTTAGATTCAAGGTGCTGAATCAAACTCACACTTGACAAGTCCACTACTTGAACAAATTGAAACTATGTACACCGAAGGAGCCCCTGAATTTGTTGTTGATCAGGGCTTGTATTATCCTACTGCCACCAACTATGGATATTATTATACAGGTAAATTTAAATGCCCTGTTGTCAGTATACCAGGATTGTGCTTGGTAGTTTCTTACGTCTGCATCATTTATTGTGATTAGGATTTGGATCACCCAGTGAATGGGAGGACCACAATAGGGTTTTTGGTGTAGATGGTCCTGATATTCAGTACACGGTAAGTGATCTCTCTCACACGCACAAAGCATGTGTCATTAATTGATATTCATTTTTTTTTTTTGTTCTGAACTTAAAATTACTCTGCTTCAGGGTGTGCAAAATGAAAGTTCTCCATATGTATATTATACGCCTAGCTATGGATATACACAGTCGCCATACAACCCATACAATCCTTACATACCCGGTGCCATGATAGGTGTTGAAAGTCAATTTGTTGGGGCACAGCAGTATTACACTCTTCCCCCTTATCAGAACACCGTTTCTTCGCCTGCTTATGTTCCCTTTATTGTTCAACCAGATATTGTCCCTAGTACTTCAACTGACTCGTACGATACTGGTGCCTCGATGAATAGACCTGAAGGAAGAAGTGTAAAACACAACTTCAGTTCGGCTACTGGAGCCTTGCCAAGGAACTCCGTAAAATCTATTTCGAATCAGAGTAATTCTTTGGTCAGGGTATCAGAAGGCCCAAGAGCTAATGTTGGACCAAGCAAACAATCTGCGATACATGGGACTGCTTCTGCTGGTAGTTTTGCCCCTCCAGCTACATCACATGTTCTTGAGGTACAATGTTTGTGCTTAATCAAGCTCTACATATTATCAACCCTACATCTGTCTCGCCTCCCCCCCTTCCCCAAGAAAAAAAGGAAACGAGCCCTTGCAGTGGGTGTGTTGTGGGTGGGAGTGTCTTCTGAACAACAGAAGTAAAGTATTTAAATTGTGAAGTTCCCTGTCACCTCCATGGTGTTGATCCTTGCATGAAATTGTATTCCAAGAATGGATGACTAGATGTCCCATACAGAAGGTGCCCTCCTTAGGGGCCTGTTAGAGCAAGAATAAACAGTAAATTAGGTGAAGTTATCTTGTAAGAGAAATGTTATTCTTGATCCTATATTTTGTCATCTCCAACCACACCTCTTATGTGACTGCTATTTAAGTAGTTGACGTGTGAAGCCACTTAAAAATGTGTTGTATCATTAACTGAGGATGACAAGATTTAGGACGGAAAGTTGCATTACTCATATTGTAAATGTCTAATTGACGAGTTGTAAATATCTGTTTCAGTTCTCAAATGCTTGGCACTCATTGTTGGTTCTTTCTTTATTTTCGAAGTTCTGATTTGTAATTTGTATTACAGGTCAGAAATGCCTCTGGCTCATTTCCAGCCGTAGATAATATCTCCAATGGAAAGGTTCGAGTTCATCAAAACCAATTGAAAGTAACTCTTCCTGTCAGCAATGGTTTATCTGGCTTTGGATCAAGTGCTTATGGACAGGCTGTAGGGGGTAAGATTCGTTCCAAAATCCATGTCGGCAGAGCTCTGAATGATGCATTTGGAAGCCCAGATGCATTGGGTGAGCAGAATCGGGGCCCTAGAATTAACAGATCAAAAAGCCAGCTTGCCGGCAAAGCATACACAGGAAGGGCAGGAGATGGTAATGCACAGGGAAATATTATTATCTCTATTGATCAGTATAATAAGGATGAATTTCCTGCTGATTACGTGGATGCGAAATTCTTCATAATAAAATCTTACAGTGAGGATGATGTACACAAGAGCATTAAATATAATGTTTGGTCATCTACACCCCATGGAAACAAGAAGTTGGATAGTGCTTATGAAGACGCACAGAGACTGGCTGCAGGGAAGCCGAGAGGCTGTCCCATCTTTCTATTCTTTTCTGTGAGTATTTTTATTGTATAGCTTGGCTATGTATTGATAATTTTTTACTTCACACGTTTCTTTGTTCTCTACATTCTCTGTCAGCTTTCTGAAGCAGGATTCATCTTCGTGTTTTGATGGTCCATACTTATGTTAGATTGTCTTGTACAGGTTAATGCAAGTGGTCAATTCTGTGGTGTTGCAGAGATGGTTGGCCCAGTTGACTTCAATAAGGATATGGCTTTTTGGCAGCAAGATAAATGGAGTGGGAGCTTCCCTGTGAAGTGGCACGTTATCAAAGATGTCCCAAACACCAATTTTAGGCACATTATTTTAGAAAATAATGAGAACAAACCAGTGACTAATAGCAGAGATACACAAGAGGTATATCAAGCTGTTGGTTTTACTGCATTGCATTTCTTTTAGGAAATATGTTGAATGTGGCAACCTCTTGTGGTTTTAACTTAATTGTATTTTAGTAGGACATCACACTCATGGCTTCACTTATTCAAGTGCTTTATTTTATTTTGTATTGTTTGCTCAATTTTAGTTGGTTGTGCTATTGGACGAACATGATTTATGATTTGATTGATGTATGAATTTGCTGTTAATACATTTTTTTTATAGGTAATTCACAATAATATAATTTGTTATACCTTTTAAACAGTATATACATAATGACTTGTATTTGGCGTTGGCTATTCCTTTTTCACCATTCGACTGCACCTAAGACAATATTTTTAAATAAATTAGGTGAGTGATTTTTTAAGAGCTTTCACCAATGCTCTTTTATCGGAATATTTTATCTTGCCTCTTTCGTTGTAACCAATTTAATTACAACCCAATCAAACCACATTCTACATTCATCATCATTAAATAGCTCCTTCAATTTGAACCGTATTTGTTGGTGAATTAAATTTTATATCTTGCAAATCACAAAGCATTTGGCAGATGTGATAGAATATACTGGAAATCATGATGATGGTTTGGTAAAACAATTCAAGTTGAACGCATCACAGTAGAGAAAGGTTGACAATAATTGGTTTGAGGTTGAGACAATGAGAATTCTTCATTAATACGGATGTAATGGAGAGCACAATCCTAGATAGAGCGGAGTGGAAAAAGAAAAAAGGGATCTGTACAGCCAACCCCAGGTAGTCAGGGCATGGCTTTGTTGAGTGACTATACTTAATATGCAACATCGTTTACCCTGGATTTGGGATAGTGAGTTTGCCATTTGAAATAGGATGTTGCAGTTATATTATATTTTGCCTAAAAATTAACCTGTTAAATAATTTTTGTTTTATGCAGGTAATGTATAAAAAAGGTCTGGAGATGTTGAAAGCCTTCAAAAATTACACGCTAAAGACCTCCTTACTTGATGACTTCATGTACTATGAAAATCGTCAGAAAATCATGGAGGAAGAGAAAGCCAGGTTACTTGTGAAAAGCTTCGAAGTTCCGTATTTCGTACCTTCATTGAATCCCCCTCGCAGGCTAAATGGTGTTCTTGAGCTACCTCCAAGAGAAGATGAAAAAACTACCAAGCCCAACAAGGGTTCAAATAGCTCAATAATAAAAACGGGGGTCTCTGCTCCCGAGCAGATTTCTTCTAATTCTTTTGTTATCAACCCAAGTATTGGAGATGGAAATGCTGAGCAAATTGCAGTCGAGACAAAAACTGATGTAGTATCTACTTTAAAGATTGGTTCACTTACCATAAGCCCAAAGCAAGCTGAGCCTAAGCCCTTGCCAGCTGCTAATACTGAACCTGCTGATATTGTCAAAGTAGGCTCAGTGCCCATCAAAGTTAATGGATTTGCAGAAGCTGGTTTTCTAACAGTTGGGACTATTCCCCTCGATCGTAGGCCTCTGCAGCTTGACAAGGGGGGTGCTTCTGTTAACAATGGATCCCAACGTTGATGAATGGCAGAGGTTTTTCACAGCGTTAGTTATTTTGTGAAACTATTGTGTCGGAGGATGCTCTACCTTTTGTGCAGAAAGACTAATGTTCAACATTGAGGATATCATACTCAATAGTGGTTTTATGAGCTGGTGAATTGCAATACATGTTTCAGATCATCATGATTTGGTTTTCATTCGCTCCACGTTTGCTGCAGTTGTTTTGATCGACACTTATACGGACGTCTTGATTTTCTGTGAGGTAAGGCTTCCTTTTGTTGCTCTGCCCAAATCAAGTTCAAATACTTTGTAATCTTTTCTTTCGGAATTATTTTTCCGTCTCTTCCACTAATATATTCAAGATTTAGGGAAAAAAAAAAAAAGAATTCTCTTTGTTGGTCAATTCGCAATCCTGTGTAATGTTTGTCAATTAACTCGTTTAGACACATAAAATTGTTGTTTGGTACGGTAATGGAGTTGGACATATTCCTCTTGTTTCATTTTTTTCATTAACATTTGAATGCAATGTGTCCAATATAGTTATTATTATTGTTATTTTTGTTATTATAATTTAGTGGTTGATGTTAAGTTGATATTGTGACCCGAATATCACGTAGATCTATGGGGTATCTGGATTAGATGCCGTAAAAAGCTTTTGTTTGTGACCCACCCTGCAAAGGTCAAGGGAGTCTGCACTTATGCTTGAATGTTCTCCTTCAACTTGATAGTACTTCTGTTAGGTGTAATTTCAGAGTTGGAGTGAGAACAAAAGATCTGCCGTCAAACTAAATTAGGGCCGTCTATCAGACACAAAAAGTAAGAATTTTTAAATGATAATTATTTAATTTAATAACAATGATTGAGATTTTGCCATATTATTATTTTTTCACTACATATTGTCGTGAACCAATTGCTTGCCAGGGATATCTCTCTGATGATGAATTATGTAATTCTGGCATTCCACTCTTCTTTTAAGGAGGTATACCTCCAAAATGATACTGTCATAAGATTAAGATTTTTATTACTTTAGTGTTAGTTACTATAATCATAATATACGTTTGGTATGTTTCGTGAACTAGGTTTTGAAATTCTTATTTATTTTTATTTCTCGGCAGCCAAGAGGAGCTTTATTGCATTGCCTGTAAATATATGTGGAAATGCGAGTAAGTGTGTATTCAATTTTTGGCAAAACAAGTTTGTTAGATATGCATTGCTGCACATGATGCACGAAGCATATGCACAAGTACTCACTTAGCACAAAGCCAATATCAATATAATTGCTTTCATTTATTCTTTTTTTGTTGCCATTTTTGTCACATATAAACAATGCATCAATGCCTGATAATATAGTTCTTTTCTTTGAGCTTGGGAATATTATCAAAGTCTCTCCTCGAGAAATGTTTTAGCCATGAAAAAATTTTGTTAAAGTAAACTCACAAATTGATGTGGTTTGATGTAATACATCAGATTGTAAAGTTATTTTTGTTGTAAAGTTATTTTTATTGTAAAGTAGATTTAACATATCAAACCTAAGAGGTTGGTCCAAGTGTTGAAGGCTTTGGTCTTTGGGTATCACTTCCTTCAAGGTCCAAGATTCAACAACTCATGAGTGCAAATAATTTTTTGGGACTACACTTTCTAGTGAAAAGTCAGTGATTTAACTTGTTTCGTGTAGGTAAACTTTTGAGAGTACAGTGCACAAGATTTAGATTTACTCTGCAGGGGTGGGTCTCCTTAGAGAGGTTTCCCAACATAAAAAAAGAGATTTAACATATCACATGAGAGATCATGTCAATTTGCGAGTTTATTTGTGTAAAATCTTTTTGTGAGACTTCTCTCTTTAACGTGATCAAAGCATGTTCCACCTCTTTAGCAAGGGGAAATACAAGTGAGATGAGAAAGAAACATAAAACTAAATGTTATAATGTATCTTAGAAACAGATGCATGTTAGTAACTTTTGGACGTTTGTCGTATCTATAAAGCAATTCAAAACAAAATGCGTTCGTTCTTTTAGCGTCACTCTTTCGTAATTATGTTTGAAATGTAAGATTGTTATAGAACATATTTCTTTGCTTTAGAAAACATCATGGAAATTGGACATATGCATGTTGAGAAATACAATTTTTCATCTTATATTTTAGATTGATGTTCATATCTTACACAAAAAAGTTTACACACATGGTTTAATGGGATTCATCATCTTGTAGAAGTTTTTTATTCTAAAATAGATTAATGTATTATATAAGGAAAAATATTTACATCAGTTTGTAGCCACAGCACACTCAGTGTATTGAGTGTAAAAAAAAAAAAAAACATCACGTGAGATGTGTTGCGGCTATAGGTTGATGTATAGCATTGTTCATTATATAAAAGCCATTCAAGCGTGTGAACTTCCTTTATGTGTAGATTTAACACTTCTGCATATTTTATCCTCTTTAGTTACATTAGCTGATGTATTATATGATATGTAGATTTTTTTTATTTAAATGATTGATCGGTGAAATTATTTATGTATTAATCAAAAATACTAAAATAAAAATGAATTTTAATATTAGGCCATGCATGCTGCAACTTTGAAGAATCATCTAGATGCCAATAGCAACCGACAGCTAAAAGACCTTTGATTAATAGAAAATAAGAAAAGAAAAGTGAATTCCTCACTAAAATACACAGCTAATTAAAGCAATATGGACCACATTTGTGATAACCCATGGAGTCTAAACAAAATTGAATGATTGTTTATGATGTGATGATGATGGATTAGTTGACTGAATGTAGACATGTAATGTTGTTACGTGGGCCCTCAAATCATGTTTTGTATGGTTGCCAAGTGTCATAGTGGAAGACCGTTAATCAAACTGTATAGAGGCATGGGAAATAACCATGTTCATTTATTATTGTATTGTGGGTCTGCTCCCCATCAAGAACCATTTGAGTCGGTGCTTGACGTAGATAAAATGAAAGACCTTTCCTGCCCTGCCTATGATTTGGATCTGTCTTTTGCCCTAAAACTTTCGTTGTAGGGGTGTGAATCTGTTTCGAGAGAGACAAACAATTTACATTGCAGTGAAAAAAAATAGTAATAACTTATTATGAATGACTATCACTTTTGAAGGTTAAAATTTAAAGGAAAATACTTTAATCACAAATGAATTATACAAAAGTAAACTTATAAACTGATGTGGTTTGTCAGATTGTAAACTTACTTTTATTATAACGTAACAGATTCTATGAAATTACGTCAGTTTGTGAATTTACTTTGTATTATCTCTGAATCTATAGTAGTTCTCAAATTTAAATTGTAAAATTTTCAATCTGACATATCAGATACTTCGTGATAACTTACAAATAAAGTTTTTCTTAAGAGAAAAAAAAAAAAAAAAAACTAATTCTCAAATAAAGAAAGGTTTGATTAATTTTTAAATTTATCATTTTTTTTACAAAATTTATTGTCATCTCAGTTAAGATTTACATAATTGAGGTAAATTTGGATCCTAAAGCTTGGTGGGATTTTTTGATGGGTGGTTTTGTTCTTTAGCATAGTCTTTTCGGACTCTGTTGTCTTTTGCTGTAATGCATGGATGGTAATGATGATGAATAATCGTGAGAATGGCAAAGAAACAGAAATGAAAGGACCAAAAGGTGAAGGTGTAGCGGAGGAGATAACGTTGCTCTGGGCTCCTTAATTATCATAGATCACATCACACATATGATATATCATCTTTTCATGATCTACTGCTTTCTTACCTGGGAATCTGTAGCTGTGTGTTTTTTCTATTCACTTTAAATATGTAGTAAGGTCACATTACAAACATTACACATGGGAGCAGATTAGATTAGGTTTTAGACATAGGATAAAACCAAAGTTTAAATTAGTTGGAAAAAGTCTACAGATGCGGAGTAGATCATCCTCTACTAGGTAATAAAGATAGAGAAATGCTCAGTTAATGAAAAAAATCCTATAAAGTTGAGTTTATAAATTGACGTTATTTAATGTGATACATCATATTATAAATTTTTATTTTTTTATTGTAAAGTAGATATGATGTATCACGTTATCATTAGATTTTTATCTTTTATTAGAGTTTTGTCCAATAATTTTGCAAATATTCTACCATCTTAGAAAAATAATGATCAACCTTGAATAAACTTGAATCTCCATCTTCTTCCTCGTCTTTCGATAATTTTGAATCCCTATATTCTTCATGTTAAGTCATGTCTGTTTATAATTTAAAATAGATTTGAAGTATCAAAGAATATAATTCGAGTTTTGTAATTTATTAGTAATTGTGCAATAAATCTCTTTATCTAAGATGGAAGGATATTTTTATTATTATTTTCTAATAAAATATTTGGATTAACTGAAAAGAAAGATAAGAAAAAAAGATGAGGAAAGTCGGTCTTGTTTGCATTCAAAATCCATCTCAACTTATCTTATCTCATTATTACAACTTTCTCAAATTCTCACGTAAAATATAATAAATAATTTAATTTTTATTCTATTATTCACAAACCATTTCAATCCATCTCAACTCATCTCTAAATCCAAACTTCTCATAAATAACTCAAATAAAGCAAATAAAATAGAAAAGAAAGGTGATTCAACAAACCGATCCAGGCCCTTGGTCCATCTTCAATTTAGAGCATTCACATCTCATGTCTCAAAACACTATTTTTCCTATAATTTAATATTTATTTTAGGATTTTGATCAAAATACTTCCTGCATCCTAATCCCTATTTTAAGAAAAAATTTTAGAGATAAACAGTAGTTCTTCAAATAGAAGAAATCACTATTCATCCCATAAACTATTTTTTTATCAATATTTTACTCTAATACATAAAATAAATTCTTCTTATAATCATCTACATTTTCTCTCATACTCATATTTGTTATAGTTTTAAATAATAATTTTAAAATAATTTAATTAATTACGAAAATATAAAAAATTAATTTTAAAAATAATTTAATTTTTTTTAAATATTCACTAGAGTAATAGTTTAAAATATAAGAAAAAATATTGAGTAGTTAAGTTTGTAAATAGAAGTGTGAGAAAAAAATAATAAAGAAAAAATAGAAAAATATTATTTTAATAAAATATAAAAAGTATAAAGAATGAGATGTAAGAGATTTTTAAAAGATGAATAAAATTTAAGAAAAAAAATTTAAAAATATATTTTTTAATTAAATTATAATTTTTTTTTTTTTTATGAGCAATAGGATGTGAGGACAGCAATTAGAGTCAATTTCTTATATAGTCCAATAGAGTCAACTATTTTGGAGGGTTGATAAAACATTCACGTCCATATCCATGTCCGGCAAATCTTTACTTTTCAAAGCAAGAACCAGATCTTTGACCGCATATATGATCTGGGGAGTAACGAAGTTGCTGTCTGAATTACACCTGAAAACTCCTTCAAAAGAGTTTCGACTAATGTTTTGAATATGATATCGAATGTTATATTAGTTAAGATATTGGAATGTAATATTTTAATATTAATATTATTTTATATATCGTTTTGAAATAATTTATATATAAATAAATTATATATATATAAATTATATTTTAAAATAATAGTCTATATATAAATAAATTATATATAAATACATATATATAAATTATAAATAATCTAATTTGAATTGGAAGTCAAAAAATAAACTTGTAATTTTAAAAAAATAAAAACAAATTAAAGGTCGAAATACAAGTCGGTACATGCCGAAATATAAGCCGGTACGGTCGGTATTTGGACCGATACGAAATATATATGATACCTGTACCGGCCATTGAGTCAGTATGAAAATTTCAATCAGTACGGTACGAAATTAAAAACAATGGTTTTGACACTCGTGCCAACAAAATTCCATACAAAAAATATGTTCCATGCATTCCTTAGGGAGAGCTTATTGTTTGAGAGAGAGAGAGGGGGTCCAGTACTATGCCTCGTTTGGTTATGTAGTTGAGATGAGATGAGATGTTTTATTGAAAGTTGAATAAAATATTATTATAATATTATTTTTATTTTATAATTTAAAAAAATTAAATAATTTGTTATATTTTATGTGAAATTTTTAAAAAATTAGAATAATTATACGAGATTAAATGAAATGATATAGTTTAATTTTATGTAACCAAACCGTCCTAATCCGAGACTCCGAAACGGTGTGCTATCTTGTTGTCCCAAACCCACAAACGTTTAGCACAAACTAGCAGAAGCAGACAATTTTGACCTTCAAACATTCCCCATTCTTATTTATCATTCCAGCTCAATTATCACACAATTTATATTTAGATTTAAAGGTAGAACTCAATTAATGTATGCTACTTGCTGTTCCCATTTTCAGTGTCCTACACAGTAAATGCACATGAGTCTGGATAGATGTTTGAATCATACAGCCCAATTTGTCTATTATACAGAGACAATTTGATCTTGCCCAGAAAAACAGAATTAAAAAAAAAAAAAAAAATGACAGGTACCTATTTTTCTTCGTATTTAATTTTGGTGCTTTACTTTCCAATGCATTCATGCTATGATGCCAAACTCTCTACAAGTTGTTTTATTGGGAGACTATAAAGAACACACATTCCAGTTTGTTCTCCAATACCGACAAAAGATAAATATACGGATATACTTAAAAAAACTCAGGATAAAAGTATTTCGAGATAAATAATAACAAAGAATAAGTTAGATTTGAATACAGAAATATTTTTATTTATTCCATCTTATTATTATAAATTTTTTAAATTTTTTAAATTTTTATATAAAATATAATAAATAATTTAATTTTTTAAAATTTTAAAAAATAATTATATTAAAAAATAATATTTTATTTAATTAATTTAAAATTATCTTATTATTTAAATTAAGATAAAAAAGGTAGGGTGTAGAGTGGGGAAGCTACTTGGGTACTTCTCTCCAGGCCAGCTTGTCATGGACTGGCACCCTTTCTTCCCTCCATACCATATGCACTGTAAAGGACCCTTTTATCACACCTCTCTCCAGAGTCCATACTCCCTTTTAAAGCTAAGAAAAATCTCTTGCATTTCTTTCTCCTGTTATTATTTTCAATACTTTGAGGCGGTGTAAGTATTGTACAATGCATCTGCTTTGAATCTCCTTTCTTCTTTTATTTTTCACTGATATGCTTAAATTTCTTCTATTGGTTGTTAGCTTTTGAAGGCTTCTTTATACAAGCTTTGGGTTATGTTTCTTGTTTTGTTTGGTGGTGGTCAGGAATGATAGTGATGTAAATCTCATTCCTTTTTCTGACCCACATTAGTATCGGCATCAAATCTACAGTCTCCCTTCTAACAACACTTTTCAGCGTTATATATCTTGAGCTTTCATTACAACCCTTCACTGCATCCACAATGCGTTGAGGAAAAACTTCAGTTCAAGAAAAGGGGTAGTCCTATTTGTTGCTTAATCATTCAATGCCTCTGTTATTTTCAAGTTTCTTTGAATTCTGTTTTTGGGTCTTGAAGCTTCGTATGCCCATACGCACGTAACCTCTCCTTGGGACTAGGTTGCAATGCTGCTCTCTCTCCCTCATTTTTTTTTCCCTTGATTCTGGGTCTTGAACAGAATTCTAACTTTTCCGTATGCGGGTCATTTTGCAACATCTTCATTTAATCGAATCTTAATGACATCTAAGCTGTCTTTATTTTGCCATATTCATGTAATTTAATGTAAACTGGAGAATGTGTATCCTTCCAATGATAAAACTCATTCCCCTCGTTCCCAATCAGATTGCTATAAGCACCTTCCTTACGAACTATGGAGGAGACGTTTGTGCCATTTCGTGGTATCAGGAATGACCTTCGTGGGAGGCTGATGTGTTACAGACAAGACTGGACAGGTGGTTTCAGGACAGGCTTCAGGTATATCTTTCTCCTGCCATGAATGCAACGTTCAAGTATTGAATTTTGGTTCAAAATGCTGATTTTAGCTTGGTAACTTGCTGAATTCTTCCTAGGATTTTGGCCCCCACCACATATATATTCTTCGCATCAGCAATCCCAGTGATTTCATTTGGAGAACAGTTGGAAAGAGATACAGGTATCCTCTTGTATGAATATTGTGAAAATGTTGTTACTTGTTTTCCATAAGCACTCATCATGTTTATTCAAGTTCAGAAAAGGTGCATATATCTAAGTCTATAAATATTTATGAGGTATATATCTCAAGATTTTATGAATTTGATAATTGCTGGTATCAACAGATGGGGTTTTAACAGCAGTTCAAACATTAGCTTCTACAGCACTATGTGGAATTATACATTCAATCATAGGAGGTCAGCCTCTGCTGATTCTTGGAGTGGCAGAACCAACTGTAATTATGTATACATTTATGTACAATTTTGCTAAAGACAGGCCAGATTTGGGATCAAAGCTCTTTTTAGCATGGACTGGATGGTATCATTTTTTTCTTCTTGCCAACTAATGGAATGATGGTGGAATTTATGCTGTTGATGTATTTCTACAACATCTGATTGATTTTTTTACCAGGAGTTTCAATTGTAGTTCGTGGTTTATTTGTTTGTATTTTTTTGAGCTTATATGGTCATTTGGATGGACAGGGTATGTGTGTGGGCTGCGATATTGCTGTTCCTGCTGGCTATCTTAGGGGCTTGCTCCATTATTAATAGGTTTACTCGGCTAGCAGGGGAATTATTTGGCCTCCTTATCGCAATGCTCTTCATGCAAGAAGCTATAAGAGTAAGAACCATCCGTTTTTTTTTTTTTCCTTTCCACTTCTCTTATTTGCTTAGAAAGTTGTGATCATTGCTCCAATAATCTCAGGTAAAGTGATTGAGATTTTTTTCCAAGTAAATATATGAATAATTTTTGGTATACATCGATGGATTAATTCCAAATTCTGCTCTTGAATTTTATATTTTAAATTGGGTTTGCTAGGGACTTGTTGGTGAATTTCGCCTACCTGAAAGAGAAAATCCGAAGTCAATTGAGTTTCAGCCTTCATGGAGATTTGCAAATGGAATGTTTGCTTTGGTCCTGTCATTTGGTCTTCTGCTTACCGCAATAAGAAGCCGAAAAGCAAGGTCTTGGCGGTATGGGTCTGGTAAGTTGATCAGCTTTTCAGTATATGTTCATTCAAGGAATTCTGCTCCTCCCTTTATCTTGTTTAGACTGGTAGCTTCAATAATTATATTACAGGCTCTTAAGCTCTTTCTTTCCATGAAACCATTGATGTAAAGGGACTCGTTTGTGAACATGTACAATTTGAGCTCAAAGAGAGATAAAATTAAAGGACCTTTTAAACCTGTGTATGTGAGCATATTTGCTGCTATAGGTCCTTAGCGCTCTAATATGTTTGAATTAATGGAGTTCATTTTAACTTCCACAGGATGGCTACGAGGCTTCGTTGCAGATTATGGTGTGCCACTAATGGTCCTAGTTTGGACTGCTGTTTCCTATCTAACTGCTGGAAGTATTCCGAAAGGAATCCCTAGACGCCTCTTTAGTCCAAATCCATGGTCACCGGGTGCATACGAGAATTGGACTGTTATTAAGGCATGTTCTTCTTAGCATTGTGTACTCTTAAGTCTTATCCCCTTTAGTTGGATTCCTAAGCACAGTACATGTTAAATGGCTTAACAAAAAAACTGACAGGACATGCTAAATGTGCCGGTTCTCTATATAATTGGGGCTTTCATTCCTGCAACAATGATTGCAGTGCTTTACTACTTTGACCACAGTATAGCTTCCCAACTCGCTCAGCAGAAAGAATTCAACTTGAGGAAACCCTCCTCTTATCATTATGATTTACTTCTTCTGGGGTTCATGGTATGCAAATATCCTTCTTGCACACACCTTTCGCCTTTCTTGTGTTGTAGAAAAGTTTTCTTTAAACTTTGGTTCTTTTTTTATTCTCTAATTGCAATATAAGGTGCTTCGCATCCACTTGCATCGAATTTCTAATCCCGTTGCTGCCTGACAGGTCATATTGTGTGGTCTGATAGGGATCCCTCCATCAAATGGTGTTATTCCACAGTCTCCAATGCATACTAAAGCTCTGGCTACGCTGAAGCACCAGGTAGGTAAAGAAACCACAACCTGGGCTCCTTGTTCTGCTGCTAAACCCAGAGCTTGCCAATTACTGGCCAGTCAGTGGCTCAGCCTCATTGCTATCTATGTTACAACCATGAGGCTGCCAGTTTACTACAAATTCATATTTTCCGAACATCTCTTTTAGTGAACAGTGACTAAAGAAAGCTTTCAGGAAGCAGGCACAATGCATTCACACACAAAAACACACATCCGTTGAGGAGGTGTATGTATATCCTCATAGCAATATCATCCTGTTTTGCAGTTACTTCGAAATCGACTAGTAGCAACAGCACGCATGTCTATTAGAAATAATGCAAGCTTGGGGCAATTGTATGGAAGCATGCAGGAAGCCTATCAACAGATGCAGAGTCCATTAATTTACCAGGAACGGTCGGCTAGGGTATGATGACTTCATATCTTCTCTCTCGATGCTACATAACATAAAATTGGGCTGATTGTTGCATCTGTATTGAAATGCCAAAGGCTTGTCTATTTATTTGTGGGCACAGCTTGGTTATTGGACTCTGTTCCAAAAGTATTTCAATATTTCGATATTAATTGTGAAGTTTTCAATAATTCACACAATATCTGTAGAGAACATAAATGCTAAGATAGTTTAATATTTAATGTCATTCCAATAATCAGTCATGGTTTTTTTTATTCTCCTTGTTACTGTTTTTAATTCTTCAGAAGTTTGATCAATTAGTATGGTACCGATAATTATGTGACCTTGCCTAAACTTGTATTCTGAGCAGGGATTAAAGGAATTGAAAAACTCAACAATTCAAATGGCTTCAAGTATGGGGAATATAGATGTCCCAGTTGATGAGAGTGTGTTTGATGTTGAGAAAGAAATCGATGATTTACTGCCCGTTGAGGTGAAAGAACAGCGACTCAGTAACCTGCTTCAAGCAATAATGATCGGAGGATGTGTTGCAGCCATGCCTGTCCTCAAGAAGATCCCAACCTCAGTCCTCTGGGGCTATTTTGCCTTCATGGCCATTGAAAGCCTCCCTGGTAACCAGTTTTGGGAAAGGGTCTTATTGCTCTTCACGGCTCCAAGCAGAAGATACAAGTAGCCTCTCATCTCATTTCTTAATATTTTTGATCATCTTACCTATACACCTTAATGGTAAGGAATTAACCATGTGGATTCTTTTGCATGCTTTTTCAGAGTGCTTGAGGAGTACCATGCCACTTTTGTGGAAACTGTACCTTTCAAGACAATTGCAATATTTACAATCTTCCAGACTGCATATCTTCTTCTTTGTTTTGGGGTTACATGGGTTCCAATTGCTGGCGTTCTGTTCCCTTTAATGATTATGCTTTTGGTTCCTGTGAGGCTATACATTTTGCCAAAGCTTTTTAAAGCGGCACATCTTCAAGATTTAGATGCAGCAGAGTATGAAGAGGTGCCAGCTTTACCATTCAACCTAACAACTGTAAGTTTTAGTTCTTTCCCTTAAACCTGTAGGTCCAAATTTGAAATATGCTAATATATTTTTGCTCTGTAAATTCGAGTAGTATGAATTCTTGTTTCATGAATTTAATGAATGTACATTTAGGACTAAACTGAAACGCCACAATACTGCTCACTTACGTATCCTTGGTGCTTGTTGTGTCCTTATCAGGAGGGGGTGATGAGTCGGGCAGCTTCTTTTGCAGATGATGGAGAGATTCTAGATGGGATGGTAACCCGTAGTCGGGGTGAGATTAGACGGATGTGCAGTCTTAAGGTAACAAGCTGCAATGCAACACCCTCCAAAGAATTTAGAAGTATTCAGAGTCCACGGCTGTTGGATAAAGTATACAGCCCTCGCATAAGTGAACTTAGAGTGGATCAAAGCCCTCAGCTTGGTGGAGGAGGGCCATTTAGTCCGAGCACCGGAGGAACAAGAGCATCTAATTTAGGGAAAACTGGTTAGAACTTAGATATGAAATAGCAAAAACTGGCAGTGTTTGTATTGTCAGGTTAGCAAAACGTAGGCACTGGCAGAGATGATTGAGTTGAACATGAAATTTGCAATAACTATTGTCCTGCCTTCTACTCTTATAGTTCTTTGGGAAATTATGGTGGGCGGGGGTGCAATTGTAACTACCAGTTTTATGAAGGAATATAGTTTAGCTACAAAGTAATTATACAAAAATAAACCTATAAATTGATGTGGCTTGATGTAGTACGTCTGATTGTAAAGTTACTTTTATTATAAAGTAGATCTAATGGATTCCATGAGGCCACATCAGTTTATGGGTTTACTTTGTGTAATCTTTTTGTGTCTGTAGCAGTTCTCATTTATGAATAGCAATACCAAGTTCTATATATGCTAAAATATATACATGCATTATTTATTATTTACCTAAGGGTAGCCATTTCAGGAGTTTTATGGTTTTGTGTCTGAAGGGCAGAACTTGGTAGAGCATGAGATGTTGCTTCTACAGTTCTACTCCTACATGTTTTTTAACCTTGCACTAAGCATGCTTTTACTCCTATGAAATTTTGCTTTTTAGTCCCAGTCGTCTAGCTTTCATCCAGAACAGCACGTCCCTTACAAGTTGAGCATCTCTTAAAAACTGATTTTTTGTTGAAGTCTTGAATAGAATTATTCATCACATTCTTGTCTAGCGTGAAGATTTGCAAGCACTTATTAAGAGCTTATTTGGATAGAGAAACGAAATCATCTCATTTCATCATTACAATTTTTTTAAATTTTCACACAAAATATAATAAAAAATTTAACTTTTTCAAATTTCAAAATAATAATAATATTAAAAAATAATATTTTAACAACATTTTATTTAACTTATTTACAATCATCTCATCTCATCTCATCTCATCTCATCTCATCTCATTATCCAAACGAGCTCTAACTGTTACTTTCTGATGTTTTAGTAGCAAAATCTGTTACTTTCATATCTCACAAGAAAGAAAGAACTGTTGAGATGATTGAGTGAAAATGGCCATCAGAAAATTAGCGAGTCTTTACAAAATTATATATCTAGCAGGAAATAAAGAGAGAAATTCAAAGGAAGGATCCTTTATTTATAAATTCAAACATAAGAAGTGTTTAAAAACTCACTCAAGCACACGGGCTGCACATCCAACCCTTTGACCCCAAGTCTCGCGCTTTTGAGCCTTCGGCCTAAGCCTGTATTACAGTATTAGGTCTCAGCCTCAGCCCATGGCACTAAAGTGTCTATTGAATTTTTCTTTATATAATGCAGGGGGTGCTTCCTGAGTACGATTGAGGTGATATTACTGCATGTCATGTATCAAAATTATACAAGTAAATAACAATTTTAATTGATATGACATCTTATGATAGAATAGAATTAAAGTAACACAAATCTGTGTTCCAAGAGCACCCAATAACTACTAATTGTTTGATTTGTGGTTTGTCACTTTAGATACCTTAGTTAAAAGTTTTATAGTTTTTCCACATGGAACAAACTTGATTAAAACATAGACCTCCTCCTAGGGGTGGGCAGTTGCCCCACCCTGCTTCCACGCCGCCCCCGTTTAACAGGGTGGAGCCCCCCGTCCGTCAGATGCGGGGGGGCGGGTGGCCCCACCTGCATCTGACCCCCAAGTATATATATATATAAAAAAACTAGGCATGTGCCTAGGTTTTTTTTAAATATAAAAATAATGAAACGACGCTGTTTTGTCATTTCATTTTTTGTTTAGATCCCCTCCCCTCGGGCGAGATCACCCTACCCACTTACCCAGAATCTCTCTCTCTCTCTCTCTCTCTCTCTCTCTCTCTCTCTCTCTCTCTCTCTCTCCCCGTTGCTCACTGCTCGATCTTACATTCTGCAATCTGAATCTCCGTCGCCGTCACCGTAGTGGTCGCCGTAGCCGTCCATGATTCCATCTTCATCTTTGTCGCCAAAGGTAAGAAATCCTAAATCTACTTTAATTTTTTGTGATATTTATTTTATGGAATGAAGATTGGAGGAAGGAGGGGGTTTAATCGGAGATGGAGGATGAGATTTTGTGAATGTGTGCTGTAGAGACTTGATTGTGCATATGGTTTGAATGATTGATGAACAATGTGTACTGTGTAGTCGTGTGTGAATCTGTCTGTGACTGATGACTCAGTTTTTATTTTTTCATTTTTTTTGAAATATCCTAAATTAATTTAGGAGTTTCAAAGATTGAAACCCCTAAATTAATTTAGGATTTCGGATTGGAAACCTAGTTTCTATTCACCCTAAAATAATTTAAGGGTTTTAAAGATTGAAACCCCTAAATTAATTTAGGGTTTCGGATTGGCACCTTAAATCTATCATGACAAATAATTATGAGTTTCTTATTAATTGGCTTTTCACATTAAATATTTATATAGAAAGTTCAAAGTTGCTCAAGAATTTAAAATGTATCATATCAACTAGTGTTATTTGGAATAACAAATCCAAAATGAAAAATAGTCTTTTTAAAAAAAAAAAAAAATTATTTATAGCATATGCCTTCTACTTGTAACTATGCATGCAATTTGGAGAAAAAGGAAGGGGTTTGGCAATTTGCATTCATTAATGACAAGTTGAGAATCCTAGCTTCCACAAAACAATCTATAATTCTTCAATTGATGGTAAGATGGAATTGAATTAGAACTCACACCCACCCAATGAATCATGTGATTTTTTTACTATCAGAATATATATCAAATTCTTTTTAGGAATATAATATTGCATGAAATCCTTTCTTGACATGATGATGATCATTTTATTTGGTTGCAATTATTCGATTCTTCTTGCATTCAGCCCATCAACCTCCATAACTTGCTAACTAAGATCATGTATATATATGATTATTTTTTTACATCAAAATTAATTAATAATGTTTAATTTGTTTTTCTTTTTGTATTTTTAAGTGAATTATAGAAAGACATCAAACCATTTTAATTGAGTGTTTTTTTATATACTTTCACATTCTTATATGTTTATGTAAAAAGCCTTAAAACTTTTATAACCCGTACGTGGATAGCTAGGCTATTTTAATGGTATTTCATTTTTTTATGTTTGATGTTTTTAATTTGGGTATTTCATTTTTTTTTTATGTTTGATATTTGATCATTGATGTTTGATCTTCTAACTTCTAATATATATGTTAATGCTTGGATGTTAATTGTTTGGCATGTTGTTATGTTTGCTATAATTTCAGATTTCTTGTTTGCTTGAGTTCATGGATATGCTAGCAGATTCTAGTGCGAGCTCTCCTTTCCATACTCAGGGTACCCCTACACCTACCCCTACTCCTACTTCTACTCCTACCCCTACCCCTGGCCCAACACCTACCCCTACGGCACATTGTCCTGCCCCCAAGCCCAGCAAGAAACCTGCTTCATAGTTTAGGCTCATTTCACCAAACTAGAGGGTGGTGACCCCAGAAACCCTCAAGCCAAGTGTAACCATTGTAGAAAATCTATAGATGTCACTATAGAAAACATGGCACCTCACAATTAAATGTGCACTTAGAAGAGCAATGTAAAAAAAGTCTAATATTAAGATCATTACAAGAGAAGAGCCAATTTAGGCTAGAAATTGGACTTCAAAAAATGACGTATGAGACTAGTAGGGGTGCAACTTTGAGGGGGGTATACTAAGTATGATCCCGATGAATGTAGAAGACACCTAGCTCGTATGGTCATCATGGACGAGCTATATTTTCAAGTTGTTGATGGGAAAGGGTTCCAAGCATTTGCTCGCTACTTGGAACCAATGTTTAATATTCATTCTCGTCACACGGTGGCAAATGATGTACGAAAATATTTTTTGTCTGAAAAATATAAGTTGAAGGGTGAATTGGCAGGTCAATTTGTTTGTCTTACCACTGATATTTGGACATCAGTTCAAAATTTTAATGATTTCTTTAACTATGCATTTTGTTGATTGTAATTGGACATTGCATAAGAAAATTATAAAATTTTGTCAAATCACCGATCATAAGGGTGAAACAATTGGAAAGACCTTGGAGGCCACAATAAAGGAGTGAGGGTTGACTCGAGTTCTTACAGTCACAGTTAATAATGTCTCGTCTAATAATGTTACATTGGGACATATAAAAACCTATTTTAGAGAAGCAAATAAGACAATATTGGGTGGTGAGTGTCTGTATGTGTGATGCGCGACACATATTCTGAATCTTATTGTTACTGATGGTTTGAAGGATTTTCATAACTCAATTGCTCGGGTCAGGACTGCTGTGAGATGGGTGAGATCTTCTCATTCGAGGTTGGAAAAATTCAAGGTTGCTTCAAGGTCTGCGGCTTAACATCCAAGAAGGGCCTTTGTACTGATATGCCTACATGATGAAACTCAACATTTTTAATGTTGGAGGCGGCCCAAGAATATAAGCTGGCATTTGCACTATTGGGTGATGAAGACATCCAATATGTTAAATATTTTGATGATCACGGGAGATTGAAAATACCCATAGATGATGATTGGGAGATTGTATCTATTTTTGTAGAGTTTTTTAGGCTTTTTTATGAGGTCACCACGACGATATCTGGAACTTTGTACATTACATCTCATCAATTCTATCAGCAAAATATGTAAGGTAAAAGAAAAATTACATGATATGATCGCGGGTGGTCACATTAGACTTCAGGAGATGACATTGGTTATGAGGTCAAAGTATGACAAATATTGGGGAGATTTTACTAGGGCTAGTATTTTGTTATATGTAGCTGTCGTCCTTGACCCGAGGTTTAAGGTGGATATCATGGTATTTGGATTGGGTTTTGCGTATGGGCAAGCATGAGCGGAGCTTATTGCAGCAAGGGTTCGAGAAACCCTTAATAGATTATTTGATGAGTTTACCGTCCTGCGGGGTGGTAATATTGCAACATCTACACCTATCCCACCGGTTCAAGAAGTCAATAGTGGGAAAAGACGTAGATTGGACTGGGGTGAGAGGTTTGAGCAGGCCCCCTTCATCCAGAGTTCTATAGAGGCTCAGTTAGAGATAGACAGATACTTAGTAGCGGAGCTTCTACCATTTTCATGAGATTTCGATATATTAAGTTGGTGAAAGGTGAATACCGTGAAGTATCCCATCCTTGGAGAGTTAGACCGCAGTCTTTTGGCCATCCCTGTTAGCACTATAGCCTCAGAGTCTACCTTTAGCACCGGAGGGCGTGTATTAGATTCATTTCGGAGTTCATTAGCTCCTACCACTGTGGAGGTTTTGATTTACACGCAGAATTGGATCAAGCAAACTCCAATTCATATTCCGGATGTTTTTGAGTATGAGGAGGTCGACGTCGAGGAGGAGGGTGGTGATCAGCCTGGATCTGATATTTATTTTAATTTCATTTTCTAATTTCTTATTAATTTATTTATTTTCATTTAATTTGTATTCATTAATTTCATTTCAAATTTTAGTATTATAGTGATACATGAGACGATGTCTACTGCTACTTCTGATGCAATATGACTTTGTATTGAACCTACCATTGTCATGATTTGCACAATTTGTCATTTATTTCTTTTTTACATTTATAATTTTATATCATATTTTAGTATCTAATTATTTTGTTTGTATGTTTTTTAACTTTTATATTCTCAATATACATATGTCGAATCCTAATGACCGATCTATGCTTATTTGCCTCATCTTCATCTCAAATTCCAATTGCCCAATCACAATCTCATCTTGGTTACTACTTTTCATATTTTGTATTTTAATATTTTAAATTTTTGTTTTATTTTATAACTTTATAATTCTAATTTGTTTTATTTTTAACTTATTAATATTTCAGGTTTTATAACTTATTAACTTTTATGATCTTGATTTTCAGTCTCACAGTAGTCAACACAACTCACCACTCAGTGAACTCACCGCCAAAGCGCCATCCCAAATTAATCAAATTGAAAAGTTATGAGTTATAATTGTTAACTTACAATTAAGTGTAATGTTGTTACAATAGTTAATAGTACAATTTTTAATATTTAATATTTTTAGAGGAGTTTGTAATATTATAATAGTTTATTAGTTCTCTTAGAGTCTTAATTTGTATAATTGTAAATTGTAAATTGTAATAGCTTAGTGCCTTAATGATGATTATTATTTAATTAGTTAATAGTTGAAATTTAGTATATAGTTAATAGTTCTATCTATATATATTTTCAATTTTTAAATATATTTATTTTTTTTAGTTAAATTATGGGCCCAAAGTGGCCTAAAAATAGATTCTGGGCCATTTAGGGCCCAGAAAACTGAGTTGGGCCGAAGGCTCAATAGGGGGCGGACAGATGACGGTCCACCCCCGCATCCCGGCGAGCGGAAGGGATACCCCACCCCCGAGTATGGGGTAGAATTTCACACCCCCGCTATGGGGGCGGGGCCACCCCTCCCCTGCCCACCGCCCCTGCGAAAACTTCCCGTTTAGATTGAGAAATCATCTCAACTCATCTCATCTCATTATTACAACTTTTTCAATTCCCACACAAAATATAATAAATAATTCAAATTTTTCAAATCTCAATTCAAGTTTTTCAAATTCCAAAACAATAATAATATTAAAAAAATAATATTCTAACAATATTTTATTAAACTTTTAACTTTAATCTAAAACTATATCATGTCATCTCACTATCCAAATGGAAAACACAAACCATACTTCCTTCAATATCACAATCTACTGGAGTTTGTAACAAGAACTTGAAAAAAAAAAAAAAAACTGGCCTAATGCTCCTTGAATGATTGTTGATACCATTTCTTTGCCAAACAGTCCAATGAAAACAATTTCGCAACGTCAACCACCAAGTTGCACTACTAAAAAATACTCATGAAAATCATCAAATGACCACACAAGACAATCATAAAGAAATAGCAAATTCTGTAGCAGTTGATACTATAATGCTATTGTCAAGATGATCTTGGAGATTGTTTGCTATCATCGTTGATGAACCTCATGAGGTATCAGCCAGAGCACAATTGTCAATTGGTTTGTGTTAGCAATACCAATAGTTGCAATATTGAAGATGGCAATTTTGAGCAAGTGCCTAATAGGGTTGAGTATTAGCAAATTGTGGGGACAAGGATATGTTGTCTCGAGCATTGCAAATATGTTCTCATTGAAATTATGTTTATATCTTTTACATAATACATAACATTTTTAATTTTTTGTTATCTACATATATCTTTATATTTAATGCTTTAGCCACATAGATATCCTACAAAAGTAAACATACATACTGATGTGGCCTGATGTGGTACATTAGATTGTAAAATATATCTAATGTATCGCATGAAATTATGTCAGATTGTGAATTTACTTTTTGTGAAATCTCTTTGTAGTTGTAGCACTTCTCATCTTTACTTTCGGCCGCTGTGATGAACCCAAATCTTGGCTCCACCACCGTCGACCTTTGAATAGGCAACTCGGGTGGTGGATGTGGTGGCATACATTTCTACCAATAAACATTACAGAAGAAACATGATGATTATGAAATTCAAACTCTCAATAATTGCATATATATAACTGTGAAGTATGCATAAAATCTATTACAATATAGGCCCAAAAGGGTAGACCCATTTCCATATCTCATCACACAATAAGGGCAGGAAACCCAAATAGGGATGGAGCCTAAGTAATAAATGAAGACCCATAACAGATAAGGACCTATTGGGCTCTATACAGTATTCTTAATTCTATATCAATAACCAAAACCAGTTGACTCACTGTCTTAGCATCCAAATGCTGAGAGCGCTGCCACAGTCTGAGGTTCCCCATCTTGCAAGCAATTAATGGGAGGTATAGTCAAGGTTTCCTGATTTCCGTAGGCATTCCAGCAGAATGGATCATCCAACAGCTCCCCTTCCTGTGGGAAAAGTTCCACCTCTGAGAGTGTTATATTTGTGCAGGGAATTGTGTCACTGCATGCAAAATGTATGGGGGGCTTGCGCACATCGTAGGTGCCCTTTATGTTCCTGAAGGAAATGTCGTAGACATGTACTGCTGATGTTTGGTTTAAACATGCCTTTGCCATGCAGTAATACTGGTCTATGATTATGCAGTTCATGACATTCTCCATTTGGATGTTCTCGAATGATATGCCTGTCACAGAACCCATCCCACCTTGCCATGTCTTGATTCTGAGCCCATTGTCCGATTCCTTGATGACTGCGTTTCTGACTGTTACGTTAGAAACACATGCCTGGGAATTGTGCACTCCAAGGCTTCCAATGCTGCAAAAGAAAACAAAGGAGTTAGCATGTCATGGCTCTGAGCACTTACATGTGTGGATCCTTTAAGAAATAACAGGATTTTGATCTCCTAGAGTTCTTACCCAAACTCTGACGCCAAGTATGGAAGAGATATAGATATATAAAAGGAGTTTCAAAATATTAAATGCTTAATAAGTGCTGTGGGACCCGCTGTATGTGTTTTTATTTCTGTCCTGTTTTATGCCTTAGAGTTCGGATTAAAACTCTACGGGGTTTAAATGCAAAACATGCTCCTAAAGGAAGTGTTATTTGCTTTTTATATGACAACAAAGAACAATTATAAGTCAATAAGTGCCATCCTCCCCTGTTGCTTTTTTAACTGCTCTGCTTGTATGAATGTACCTCCAAGATGCTACTCAAAGAATGTTGAGGAATAATTCCATATTGTCTATAAACAAGGTCTTGGACATGTTTATAAGAAATGAACAATCCTCTCTTGTTGAACCGGTTTTATGAGATGAGTTAGGTCTATGAATTTCTTCATGGTATCAGAGCTTGCCACAAGACGAATGGGGGCCCATACTACTTATCCCGTGATAAGGACAAAAAAAAATACTGGTCTGCACGTAAGGGAGGATGTTGAGAAATAATCCCACAATGACTGTGGACAAGGTCTTAGGCATGCTTATAAGGAATGAACAATCATCTATTGTTGAACCGGTTTTATGAAATGAGTTAGATCCATGAATTTCTTCAAAGAATTCTTGTAGTTTGTGGTCACAAATTATTTTCCATGTACATGCTTTCAGGTAAACTAAACTAAAAAAAGATATTCTCCCTGAAATTTAGCAAGACTGAGTAAAAATGAATTCAAAAAAACTTCACTCGACTGAGCTAAAAACCAAGGTTCGGACTATCAAATTATTTAGGAATAGAGATTGATCAAACACCTTATCCCGTGACTAGGCCCGCAAGTTACACCCTCAATGTCAACATCTGAACACCCAGGTCCAATGGAAATACAATCATCGCCTGCATTAAATCAATCTGCATTATTACATCTAATGCATAATACATGAAGGTCTACATATAATAACCAAGTTAAACAATTTTCAGACGAATTAAATTTCCTACCATTGGCTATCATGGAGTTGTATATTCCAACAGTCTTGGTGTTCTCAATGTGGATCCCATCAGTATTGGGGCTAAGTTTAGGTGAAGAGATGGACAATTTGTCTATCAATACTCCTTCACAGCCGTCGAATTTCATATGGAACTGAGGACTATTTTGGATCTTTAAACTGCTGACCACCAAATTTGAGCTCATGAAGAACCTAATTAACTGTAAAACAAAGTAAATAAGATTGTCGTTTAGTCACTAAGAACCAACTTGGTTATTGAATCTTTAAGTTGGGTTTTTCAATGATTCTACTTACTGCAGGAGAGTCGCATGGTCCTGACATTGTCGATCCATTAGGCCCCTGAAATGGCAAATCGCTCGCATTCAGTAATGTAATATTTTCATTTCCATGGAAATGAATAAATAGGCACAGTTTAACATAGTGTCAATTGAATTTAGAATAAATGAATCACCCTGTGAGGCTTGCATGGGAGCTCCCACCACTTCTGGCCATTCCCTTCAATGGTTCCTTTTCCTGTGAAAGACATGTGGTCAAGTCGGTAAAACACGAGCCATTGTTTCCGGCTGTCTGCTTTTGGCCAGGAATCTGGTCCATCCGGTGGCATTAGGACTCCATCCACCTTTAACACAAATGAAGCTTAGATTGAACTGAGCTTTATAGATCAAAAGTCTCTATATAGCACTCAACTGGATGAAATGAGCAGAAGAGCAAGGAATCTCTGTTTGAAATGCTTACTTGGAATACAAGTCCTGGCTTGCATGGCCCTGAGAAGATTGTTGAAGTAATTATGAAACAATAGTCAGCTGGGGCTAGGACCACTCCTGATTCTACTGCACAAGCTGCTTTCCATGCTGCTGTGAATGCAGCAGTGTCATCGGTACAACCATCTCCGACTGCCCCAAAAGTTGTTACATCGAAAACACTGTTGGTGCTAGAACTTCCAGGGTCATTTGGGTACGGGTCAGAAGGAACAGAAGGGGGATTAGCAGGGGATGAAGGGTTTTGAGATTCATGGGGAGGAGCAGGGGAGCTTTTATTCTGCTTCTTGTGGTAATGGTATCTTCCTTCCACATTGCTTGAATTCTGGAAGAAAAGGCTCGCCGTGATCCATATCATGACAAGGAGCGTGCGAGCGAGGTCCATGAGAAGCAAATTTTTTAAGGCTTATATCAAGACAATCTTTCAACCCTGTGGGTTTCTGAAGAATGCCTCTTAATGTTTGAGCAGGAAGCACCACAGAATGCTGCCCAAGTGTTCCTCTGGAAAGTGACAAAAACTTCAGTCGATCTTCAGAGTTGTTATTGCAGAAAATTAATGAAGGAGAAAGAACGAAGATCAAGAAAGGAGTGAGTTAAAACTCCTAGAGGCCTCAAATAAAGTATTCTGGCAGGCAAGGACCATTTGAAGGCTCATATTTATATTCAACTGAACGTTTCTCAGAAGAACTAATCTCATCATGCCTAAGGGTTGACACCTGTCAAGTTACAGTTGATTGTGATGTCATTGTCCCTAGGAGAACGATTGGAGGCTTTTGTAGAGCTCTTGGAGGTTGGTCTTCTGTGGCAACCTTAGCAAAGTAGTCTTAGCCCTTCAGTGGATTTGTCCCTAGTCGTCTCTCACCTTTCTTTGTTCTCTCATTTAGTTTCAATTTCATATGGTCCAAAGATGTCATGTTTTCTACCCTGTTGTTCTTTAGTGAGGTAATCAAGCTGTGAGGAATTGCATCTTCAACAGTTTTAAGCTTGTGAACTGATTCTTTAGGCCTATCATCATATCCTAGAAAGGAGTGCCAAAACTAAATGTATTCTTTATGGTTTCGTGTCTTAATTTGTGCTGTCGTTCAAAGCATCTCCTGTGCACTGAGCACCCATATATATATATATATATATATAATATCCATTCGAACGACAGTTTCCCGTTTGGTTTTAACCTAATGAGCGGCACCCAGATCATAGCTCTCAACTTAAAATCTCATACCTCTCTCTCTCTCTCTCTCTCTCTCTCTATATATATATATATATATTTATATATATATATATATATGCGAATCTTCAAACTTTTCATCATCATCATCAATTCAGCAATTTTCCTGGCCTTATTAGTGTATACAAGAGGGAATCATATCGAAGGAAGATACACAGCAGTGTTCAGCAATTTCCAATCACTACACTATTTTGGTGTTTTATGTACGTAGATTATGATGATTTTATGCCATGTTTATTTGTACTATTACTGAACTCTCCGGCCACCAACCCTTCCCTCTCTATCTATCGTCAGTTAAAATCAAACATCAATTAATATTGATCGAGATGTTTTATATATACATTGATGAGTACATTCGGCTTAAATTAAGGCCATGTGGATGTCACATCATGTATCGTCATTCGTCATCATATCATGCATGCATGCATTTACTATATTTCATGGGATACCATTGATATTATTTTCATTAATTAATTGTTGCTTCGTGAATTCCTTTATTGACGAGAGAGACGTGTCCTGTTATAGTTTGGAGATGTGGGAATGAGAGAATAAATTAAAAAATAACAAAAAACAAAAAATCAGCAGAAGCAATGGGTGGATGTGGGAGGTTTTGATGCAAAAAGCATAGAACTACTCGTGACTTTTTGTTGTTGTTTAGCTCCTTGTGGCCACGGATGTAGCTAAGATGCATGTAGTAGGTGTGAGACATGCAACAGCATTAAACCAACCATCCACGGGTGTGCATGTCCAATTCCTATGGCTAATTCGTACGTCCAAAAGGCTAAAAACAGATGAGTACACTGCAGTCTCATGCCTTTAAATCTCACGTGACCCTTCAAACCAAATTACATACAAAAACTTGGAATTGATGCAATGGTTGATAGACAATGTCATCTCGACATAGTGTTATAAAAGTACTAGAATGAGAATAGTGCAGCATATAGCATAACTCTAAATAATAAAAGTATTATATGCTATATTATCATTCTAATTCTATCATACTGTATCAACACATGAACATTATCCATCAATCTTTGAATGTTTCGTGAATAAAAAAGAACTAATCTAAAGATTAACGAGTAATACAGGTCAATATAGTAGGATGAAAATGAGACGAGAGTATACTAATTAGTTGCACAAGTCAAACAAACATGAGCAGAAATAAAAGCAGCATAAATTCACCTGAGTGAAGGAGCTGGATTATAGGGAAGTTTCAGTCAGCATGCAAAGCTAGCCCACGTTAATGTGATTTACAGGTGCCAAACATGGGTAGCTTAGGTGTATGGAAAATGGGAGTTCGCAGAAGAGGGTTTTTATAGAGGATTAACCTAGATCGATCGATCGATCTTGCCTTTACGACTTTTTTTTTTGGCATGCATTGCAGATGCATGTGGTTTGTCTCTGTCTGTCACGTGCACACTCTCACGGGTGGACTCAAATAAAATATTCTAAAGCGCACTTGACGTGCACTTTATGCCATGCATCTGACAACAGAGATTGATGATGTCTATGTGTTTGTGGTTTTCAGCTATGACACGTCGGATTCAGCTACAGCTACCCCGCATACACAAATTCGCCCTCTCTTATTGGTTTCTTCCTCTTGGGACCCGCCTTGCTGTGCCACGTTTGGGGTCCTCCCTCACTCCATAATGGAAAAGAGTACTGATTGAGAGAGAGAGAGAGGGATCACATGTTACCATAAGTTGACGTTGCTGATACTTGATAATTAAGATGGCTTAAGTGGAGATCCCTCTTTTTCGAAAGGGAAGATGGAGTGGTGTCACGTGTTTAACACATCTGAAATCGATAACACTCTTCTTTGAAAGGGCAGATGGAGTGGTGACACGTGTAAAATGGGAACTCACGGGTTGGTGTTTCAGGGGAGTCACGGGTGAGGGAAGGGATTAAACATTGGTCACAAGATTGGTAATGCTGGTTTAAGATACCCTTTCACTCGTACTTAACAACATAAACAAACAAAGCATAAAATGGATGGCTGTGAAACAATCACAGCCACCAACAACAGTAGTATGGTGATCCATTCAGAATTTGGATTAAATTGAGATTAATTCAATTTAGTTTAATTTTAAGTTGAATCTAATATTTAAACACTCAATTCTTAAATCATTAAACTTATTTCAACTTAAAACATCTTTACACATAGGAACTATAACCTTTTTCAACTCGATATCTCTTTAAATGCGAGATTCACAACTTTTTTCAATTTCTTATAAATACATATAAATTCATCTTAACATCCACATACATCTAAACTTATCTTGAGTTAGTCCTACAAAACTTACTCTACTATGATTTCAACTCACTACTATTCACAAAGAACTCAACTTAACATACAAACGAGGCCTAAATCCTATGAATCCCAACATCTATCTCGTCGCACCACTTTTATTTTTGTTGCATGTATTGTAATGATTGCTCGATATCCCAAAAAAATCATGTCGTGTTAAGTAATGAGTATTAGACTATATAGATAAATCCGAATACGACTCAAATACTAAAACCTAACACAAATATGGGTTTTGCTAACCCATGTATTTATTTTTTAACCCAATTAATATAATTTTATATATAATAGAAAGATAACTATATAAATCATTCTCAATTATAACTAAATTCATGATAAAATATTTTAGTATCAATATCAAAACCAATAATATTTAAGAAAACTAATATTTTCATAAAAAAAATACATATTATCAAAAAAAATTTAATACTTCAAGATATTAAGTAGCCAAACACTAATATTAATATTAAATATTCTCAACAACAACAAAAAGACATATAAGACTATACATTTATAAAATTTAAAAATAGAACTTATTCGTTTTATACAAGTATATTTCAGATTTTGTGGGCTGATCAACAATTAACTCGTTTATTAATTGTGTTTTATCAAATCAATCCATTTTGATCCAAATCTATTTATTTTGTATCATATTCATGTCGAATTCACAAATTGTGTCATATATTACCTCCTTTATTTAAGAAAATAAGTAAATAAATGGAGGTGTCTATTAAATAAATGACTTAGAAATACCATAAATAAATAGGTCATAGAAGCAGTGTTAAAACTGAAGGAACCTCAAAATTAGCCCGTGATGCAGCAGACAGCTCGCAAATGGATTTCGTCGCTATGGGCCAGGGGCACACGTGGATGTTGATGACATTGGTGTGCTTGGGACCAAACCATCAACCATCATATAGAAAAATAAACAAATAAATAACTAGTCTAGTGTACACAATTTTTGGCAGTTATATTTCACTTCTATCTCACTTTCGTTCCACTGCACTAAGATGATATTAATCAATAATTTTTGAATTTTCTTTTACAAAAAATAAAAGATGATTGAAGGATTATAAAAAGAGAAAATATACTTACAACCGTGAATTGCGTAACCGCCGCGTAATCGCTTTGAAAAAAATGAATAAAACATGGGACCCACATGAAAAAAATTAATTTTTTAATAGTGGACCCCACTCTTTTTCAAAGCGATTACGCGGCGATTATGCACTTCACGGTTGTATGTAGAATTACTCTTATAAAAATATCATATTTTACGTCGAAAGATAAAAAGTGCAATACGAAATAGTATTACTAATAATAATATTAAAAAAATAATATTTTAATAATATTTTATTCAACTTTTATCTCAATTCATTATCAATTTATCAATTTACTTTCAAACGGCATCTTTTTCTTCTGGTTGAACTGTACACATTGTTTGAATATATATATATATATATATATATATGTGTGTGTGTGTGCGCGCGCATTTGTTAAGATCTAAATCTTGTTGATAAGAGTTATAAGAATATAATATAAATAATTTATATATTTTAAAAAATTTAAGTGGTTAGTAAATATGCTCGAATTCACTTAAAAAAATAAATTATTTTTAAATGTAAAATGTAAATTGGTAATACACTTCAAATCGACTCACATCAAATCAAAACTAAACCAACTTGACTCAATTACAATTACATTCCTATTCTTCTATATATATATACATATATATATATATATATATATATATATATTCACGAACATTGGTTACATGAGTATTGTGCAATATGGCTGTATATGAATAACGATACACTTATGGCTATTTTATAATTAGTTAATATATTAAAATTTAATTTTAATTTTATGCAACTATTCTTCGTTCAACATACAAGAGATAATTATGTAAATAAATAAATAATAATAGGAAAATTCTTCTTGCAAGCGAGTTCGCGCACTAGACCGTGCACCAATATTGACATGTAAGGTATCCGTTTAAGGAGACGGTACGAATTGAAAACGAAAATAATTTTCGTAAAATAGAAGACATTATTCTTCTCTCAAAAATTTTTTTCTTTTATTTTTCTTTCAAATAAAAAAAGTCATGTAAGCGTTAGTACGCAGTTTGGTACGCGAACTCACTTATACCTAACAAGGCTCATGATAATAAGAAAAAATCTAATTGTAAGCGATTATACACATTAATTCGCACATCCGTTCAATATGATTAGTCAGAAAGTAGATTTTATTGAAAATAATGCTAATTGAAATTTAGAATATGAAAGCAGCAACATTAGTATGCAGATTTGCTTATACATAGTAAAACTCTAATAATAATAACGATAATTAATTAACTTTTTTTTTCAATAAAAGATAGAGAAATGGACTTGAAAACTACCCTTAGGCCTTAGCAACCCCGTGGCTGGCCACCTCCTATTGAGACGGCCGCGTAGTCAACATGAGAAGCCTCATCCTCCTCTAAGGATTGGATTGAAGTTTTCCTTACCCTCATAAGGCAGGTGGCCGGGAATTAAAGACAGCTACACTACTAGATCAGCTATTAATTAACTCGAGGTATTATATCAGATGCGATTTTAAGTTGAAATACAATATTTAAGATATATATATATATATATATATATATATATTTTTTTAACTGTTGACAAATAAAAAACCTCTCCATCCGGCTGACTATTTTTGAAGAATTTTTTGGGATTTGAGCAATGACTCTCTAACCATTGGTATTGGCTTCATCAAAATTATCTCTAAAATTTGATAAAAAGTACATGATTTCTATAAATTTAAAACTTTCCTAACCATAATTCCACATTGAATTAGTCATTGAATTTATTAAAATAATAATATAATATTATTTTTTTAATAAAAATATTTTTATTTTTTTTTCATATTTTACAATTACACTAATCATATGTTGATTAATAATTTAATTTGATTCTTACATTATTATTATAAGACGGTTGGAGATTAAATGTGAATAAAAAAGACATTTAAAAATTAAAAGTGAATAAAAAATAGATTTGATGAATGAATAGTAGATCTTCAAATTTGAAGAAACCTATACATTTACTGTAATTCAAAGTTTCACATTTATCTATTTGACTAATCCAATGCAGTTCAATTTTGATGAAATTCATCAAATTTTATATTTGACTAGGCTTTTAATGAAGCCAATGCTAATGCTTATATGGGGAGCTATTGTTGATCTCTAAATCATTTTTTGTCAATATTTTATTTAGCCAACAAAACAAATTATTCTTCTAATTATCTACATTTTCTCTCATTTTTATATTTGTTATAGTTAAAATTTGAAAAAAAAAATGTCACCATTGAGATGATCCAATTTTTTTTTTTTTTTAAATGACCATTAGTGAAAATATGATTTTTTTTAATATTATTATTACGAAGGCACTGATGTTGAAAACATTATCGTTTAGGTTGATAAATAGTTTAAAAAAATTTGGTTACATATGAAAATTAGTCGAAAACAAGTTTACAAAAAATAATTAAATAATTAGGAAAATGTGAAAAACACTAAGTTAAAAAATTTT